>NC_064283.1:47653734-47953734 GCF_019186545.1 Solanum stenotomum | reverse complement strand
CGATTCTTGATCCGTATTCAGCAGTATCAGTGGTGAATCATCATTCTTTGAGGGAAATATACATGTTTCTTTTACTTTCAGTCTTTCAGTTTCAGTTTTGCTAGAGTTAGCTCTAGGAATGTCCCAGCATCTCAAATCAGTTAGAGGCTTTTATTCAAGCATAGTTATATTCAGTATTAGTTTTCAGTTTTATTTTCTAGCTGTTATTAAACTCCAAGATTATATATATTCAGACAGTATTGGGTATTCCCCATTTTAGCTTATATCATGTTTCAAGCCTCCGCACAATATTTCTTATTTTAGTTTATCATAGTATGCTTATGATATTCCAGCTCAGGGTTAGCTTGGAGTCATTAGTGATCCTAGGTCCCGTGTTTACGTCAAGGGGGTAGCCTTGGGGCTTGACATAACTCATCCTGTACTAAAACTTATAGTCATTTGAAGTTGACCCAAAACTCATAATTTAAGACTAACTTGCAAAATTCTCAATTTAGCTCTTTACAATTTAGTTCTGTATAAAATTAGGTCTTTCTAAGATCGAGGTGTTACAGGAGATACCTGAATTACTACGCCAAGTTACTCTGATTTTGAAATTCTGGAAAAGTATAAATATTACTTCTTTAAGGAAGAGAAGGACTTCTGAACAATTCTGGAATTTTACACACATTACTCAACTTCTGAGTTTTTGATATTTTACATTCTAGAACATGATTTTGAGATTTTTGAGCAAGGATTTAGAGATTGTGAGATTTTTAGCTTTAATTGGAGAATTTCGAGCCTTTTGGATTGTTGCCAAAATGATGATAAACTTATTTGGTAACAATTTCTTGTTCTTTACTATGTTCGGCTAAAACCACCATTCTAGGGTGTGTGATTATGTAGTTGAATGCCTTAATTAGCTAAATCATGTTGTTAGATACTGATTTTATATTTGATTTTAAGTGGGTTCAATTAATTATTCATATTTTAATTGAGGAATTGTAGTGACAAATGCAATTTTAGATTAGAAATTGATATGTAAAATTCCAGAAATTAGTAGGCTAAAACTAGAGCTAAAGGTTTGAGGGTTAGAGTCATGGAGGTGGCCTAGGGCCAAGGGCAAATGGACAAGGTCCAAGGCTGCCCAAGCCTTGGCAAAGCACTGCCCCAAGACCACGAGGGCCTTCACTACCAGTGGTGGTCACCACGAGTCGTAGTGCCACTCTTGAAGGTGGAGGCAGTAAGGCTGCCTCAAATTGGCTCCTCCACACGAGCCACTTCACATGGGAGTATCCTTGAACATGCTTTAGTGGTTGAGGGATTGATGGAAGGTTTCTTAGCCACTGCCTCAAGGCCTATGAGAGGGACCACGTCTCATGGAACCCCTCGTGAAGATGCCTTAGGCTTGTGAGCTAAAGGCACTTTTTGCCAAGACACTACCTCAAGTCCACTAAGGGGACCATGGCTCGTGGTCATGACCACGGCTCGTGGATCCTCACGTAGTCCTTGGCAGCTCACTTTAAGTGATGGCTATTTTGGGAAATTCCGTTTGAAGTCCTATCAAAGTGAAGTCGTTATGGGTAAGTTTAGGGTCACTATATAAGTCCATATTTAGTAAAATTCACCCAAAACTAAGTCATATTTTCGCAACACCCAAATATTTCCCAAAGTTCATCTCCTCTCCAAAAATTCTCTCTCTAGAACTTCAAGGAAGAAGAAGAAGGAAATTGGGGATAGAATTCAAGGAGCAAGTTTTTCTTCTCAATTCTATTGGATTCCATTTCTGAGGTATGATAGTTCTTCATCCATGGATAGCCTTCATCCATGGAGTCCCTTAAAAACCCCAATTTCAAAGATAGAAATTCCCCAACAGCTAGGGTTTGTTTCCATGTCATGGGTTCCCTTCAAAAATAATTCTAATGCTTTAATTACTTTATATTATGATTGAGTTGATGATTTATTATGGTTTTTATGTTAAAGTCCCCAAGAACCCATAAATTCCCCATATTACTCAATTGTGATCTTGAAATGTGGGTTTGTTGATTATAGAAGAATGTTATGAGATTATGCATATAGTGATTGGGTTACTTGAATTATGATTATATCCATGTCTAATGTAGTAATTCTAGATGTGTTGATTGAATGTGATGCATGGTCCTTAAAGGGAAAAGTATGAGAATTATGTATGATCATGAGGTTTATGTATATTCTTTAAGAACACTTTGAGAGTAAAGTGAATATGATTATGATCTAGTTGTTGTATTGTTGGAGGTTATCCTCATGTACACATGTATGTATGAATATGATATGATGTAAACGTTTTTCACAATATGATGATTCTAAGGTTTAAAGGTTATTCTTACCTATTGAATTTATGAAATATAGTATGAATTATGTTGGATTGAGTGTCAAGAAATTCTTCCATGAATATGCACTTAAGTCAAGACTTAATATGTAATCTATGAGAATTTATGCTTAGGACTGAGTGAATATGAATATGAGATGGAAGCTTATACGATAATTGAGTTCGGCTTCCCAATGAAAGCTTTTACATTTGTTAAGTCTGACTGTCCAAATGGGTTCCTTCTACCTTAGTTGAGTCTGGGTTCCATAGTTCGTATGTCATGAGATAGAAACCTTATACCTTAGTTGAGTCTGGGTTTCTAGTATCAATCTCCTTATCTCTTAAACTATATGCCCACATAGGTATTTAGCTAGTGGATTGATGAGTCCACAAATTGGACTCATTTAGGGCTATATTTTGATAGAATTAGTATCCCAAATGCATATTTTGTCTTAATATATGATGAAAACCCTTAAGTTTCAGGTATTTGGAGTTTGAGGAAAAGAATGGACACTACTTGGCAAGAATAAACAAGGCGGCTGAAAAGAACGAAGAAATGAAGGCCTGAGGATCGCCGAGCCCAGTTCGTGAGTCGCCGATCGGCCTGGATATCGCCTTTTGTTCCAGTGTGCTGAGCCCTGAAGGGAAATATCAAGTTGGCGATGAAATGGAGTAGTCAGTGTGTCGCCCAACGACTAGAAGCGTGAAGATACTGAAGGCTAAAGCAAGAAGGTGATGAAATCAACCATAAGGCGGATCACCGAGTGTATCGGTGATCCCGACGAACTGGGCCGAGTGATCCGCTGCAGTACAAATTTTCAACCACTATAAATACTTGTTTAAATTGTTAACTTAGTAATCAAGTTATAGACAATTATTACTGAGACTTAGAATATTTCAATTCCAACTTTTAGAGGGTTTTGGATACTTTGTTCTAAAACCTTGAAGATTCAAAGGGTTTCAACCCCAAGAAATTGGACGTGGGTCTCGAAGATTCTTAACTGTTGACATTTTTTAAGACTTAATTCTTTATACCCAGTAGATGGAAACTAATATTGGTATTGATTTTTGTCTCTTTTACATGTCTAGCTATAACCCCAATTCTTAAGGTGTGATTTTCCGAATATGGGTTAGATTATCTATTGGGTCTTGCTTGTTGATGGTTTGCTTGTTGTTTAAATGTGATTTCATTTAGTAGTTGTGTATGAACTTAATGGGATTGTAATTGCAAATAGGATTTCATCTTAGTGTTTTTGGCTTGCTTGAGAGATAGGTCGTAAAACTAAGACTACTAAATTGATAGTCGGTGGTATTGAGTTGACATGGGTTCAACTCGAGAGAGTGAATCCTAGTTCTTTTCCCACACATTCAACTCGAGAGAGTGAATGGGATAAGGCGGAGGCTGTGCTTAATGCAGCAACTCGATGTTCGAGAGAAACAAAGTTGATTCGGGGTAAGTTACTCGAGAGAAATTTACCCCCACTATAGTCTAGCCTAGTCACAAATGTTCAACAATTTACCATCAAAAACATGTACTCGATAATCTAGTTTATCCCGTATTCCTATCACATCCCAAGAATCGCGTCTCTATATCTCATTTTCTTCTATTTTTGTTTGTTTTTGTTTATTAGCTTAATGCAAAACCCCATTGATGATTGACGCTTGCGTCACCCCTTAGATTTAGTATAGTTTTAATTGTTAATATCTATAGTTATGACTAATTAGAACTAGATTTTATTTTTCTATTAATTTTCAAAATCACTCCATGTGGGAACGATCTCAACCCTTGGTTGGGTTATATCACTACACGCGATCGTATGACACTTGAACCGAAATAGTGTCAGTTGATTACGTCCTTAAACATCAAAATGGCGCCACTACCGGGGAGTGGTGTAATGTGAGAATTTGTAGTTAGTAAAATGTTTGTTCTTGTTAGTTGTAGCTTTACTGACTTAAGTTTTAGTTTTGTTTTGTTTGGTTGTGTGAATTTTTCAGGAAGCATAAGCATTAATGGCAGAAACAGTAGTTAGGTGGGCCACCAAGACGATATCAGAAATATCAATAATGTCCAAGAGCCCAACATTAATGACCCCCCATCTCATGGGAGGTATTGGGGCCATCTGTTTTTACCTCCAACTGAAGGTAATGCAGTGTTCCAAATAATGAGCACTATGTTGCAACTAAAGGGACTTTTTAGCAGATTGGCCCATGAGAATCCTCACGAGCATCTTCGAAACTTCGTGGATGTGTGCGGACCATTCTCTTTAAAAACATCTCTTAGGAGTCAGTCCAGTTAAGGTTATTCCCTTTCTCGTTAATGGGAGAGGCGTGCAAGTGGTTGGTTCAGTTGCCACGCAAATCAATCACTTCTTGGGAGGAATTGGTAAATGTATTTCAAGTGGGATTTATCCCTCTTTCTAAGATGATAACTATCCGGGACAACATTCAGAGTTTTACACGCCTAGAGGGTGAGCCAATCCATGAGACTTGGTTGTGATTCAAAAAATTGGTTCTCCAATACCCAACTCATGGTCTGCTCGACAATGTCCTGTTGCAGTACTTTTACCGAAGCCTGGACTCGGTAAACAAAGGTGTCGTTGACCAACTTTCACCTGGAGGCTTGATACAACAACCATATGCAGTAGCAGCCCAACTTTTAGATGGCATGACGACCATAAACAGAGCATGGTACACTCACGAAGACCAGGTTTCCCTTCTCACATTCAAGCTATCTAAGGAGAAGATGGAAAAAGATCATGAGAGAGACCAAAACATGGCTAAGATCATGACATAGCTTGACATTTTATCCAAAAATGTCATGGGGGCTGGTGCCCGTAGTGTTAATGTTGTGGGGGTTGGGTGTGCAAATCCTGAAGAGATAAAGTTTGAAGCCTTGTCTAATGAGGAGGTAAATTTTCTAGCAAACCAAGGCGGTGGTTATCGTTCAAACTACCCGAGGCAGGGTGGTAACCAAGGTTGGGCTAGAGAGGATGGTTTGAAAGATAGCAACAGAGAATGAAGGGACCAAAATCCTAACTAAAAGGATGGGAAGAAGGACAGGTATGTGCCTTCCTATTAGCGCCAAAAGCCAAAAGATTCGGAAGGTGGTAGTTCTGAGGATATGCTCTCTCGTATCCTCAATAAAGTTGAATGGTCAGACAAAATCTTGAAAGAAATAAAGAAGATGTGTCCACCCTTAGCCAGAACGTCACCTCCTATACAGTGTCGATAAAGTAGTTGGAGACCCAAATGGGTTATATATCATCTCATCTCAATCCGAGACAACAAGAGGGTTTGCCTAGTGATACTATGGCCAACCCCAAGAATGAGGTTTGAAGCTGGACTTGCATCGTGCCACGATGTTAACTAAGGCGCTATTTGGGAGACAACCCAAAACCCCTTATTGCTTTTTATTTGTGTTTTGGTAAAATAATGGTGTGTTGGTTGTACAGGCTGAAGTGTAGAAAGTGTTCGAAAAAGTGTAGGGTGGCGAGCAACAAGTCCAGTTTATGAGTCGCCGAAGAGGTCAGTGAACCCGACCTAATCTGGTGTTTCACTCAAGACATCTTCTAATTGGAGTCTATAAAACGCTATGAGCCTAGGAAAATTATTGGCGAATCGCCGACCATGTCAGCGATCTCGACAGAGACCGCCTTTGGGACCCTTAACACCCAGTGGAGGTTCTGTAAAATTCGGCGAGGCTAATGAACACTCTGCGAATCGCCGAGAGGATAGGCGAGCTCGACTAATGTCGTCGAATGGGTGAGAACTGGACGGTTTTGAAGACCAAAGGTTTAAAAGTTTCAACCTCATTCACTTTCCTTTACTCTTTATCTTCCCAAACTTACACCTGCACACTAGTTCCTATGTTTTCACTTTTTAAGAGTATTTTTAGTGCTGATTTGTGCTCAGGGTTGGATTACATTGCCGCCTAGCATTTCAGTCTTCTCTTTGTCGATGCCAAAGGTTGGTTTTCTATGCCCCCAGTTTATTTTATCAAACATTATACTCATTTGCAATTAATCTTATTGAGTTGTGGTGTGCTGGGCCTCTCTGATAAGCTTAGATCATTCGATGCCTGATTTAATTTGATAATCTTACCCGAGTAGTTGTGACTGTTGAATTCCCGTAATTGTATGCCTTAAATTGGATTGAAATTCGAAGGGTTGTGTTTGGGCGATATGGGTCGTACCTTAATTTAGCTAGTGCATGATTTGATTTGGTTTTTGGGGGTTGCGGGGTTAGATTCAAGACTTTGGGTTGAAAATAGGCATGTTGGGCCGTTTGGCGAGTTGGGTCGAGCTCGCCGAGCCACTCGATGGTTTGCCTAATGTCCCCATCTCGCATTTGATTTCATGCTTTCTTTAATAATTAATTTTGTAACTTTCGGTGAGAAGCTTGATATCTCCAAAATTATTCGGCGACTCACCGAAAGTCTTCTCTTTCACCCTTTGTCTGCCCCCCTAGCTTTTGTGCACTAGAACTTTCGGCAGACTTGTCCATGTTCAGCGAAAGCTTTCGGTGACTCCCCGAAGTAGTTCCCCTATCGCATTTTTGCTGCAGTTTTAGAGCTAATTTATTTGGCGAGATCGATCTAGCTCGCCTAAGAAATTTGGTGATTCGCCATCTGGTTTGGAGAGTTTGTTTGCAAATGTCCTTCTTTGCTTTTGTTTAAGTTTTTCGGACTTCTCTTTAAGACTTTGCAGATGTGACTAAACCTAAAGCTGCCGAAAGAATAACGCCCGCTCTAGAGAAGTCCAAAAGGGATTGCGATAAAGGAGGATGTAGTTACGTCGAAAGGAAAAGCTTCGAAACTACCCACAACTATTGGGAATGGCAAGGGGAAAAATCCCACTTCTACCAGGAAAACCATTACCCTGGACCCTAATATTCTTTCATGGGCCAGGGGACTTTGCAGAGCGGTGCATGTCTTCTTGGCAGACTCACACTCAACAAACCTTGGTGAATCTGGCACTGTTGTTCCCCCTAAGGTGACCTCGGCCACTGATGCCTACAATCAGGATGAGACATCAGGCAATAATTCCCAGACAGATGGAGCGATTGTGTAGACAAGATCCCATCTTTACCTCCCTCTCAGTCTTAATTTTTTTTGACTTTTGGATTTTGTGTTATTTGCATTTGAGGACAAACAATTTTTATTTGTGGTGGGGTGAGACCCACCTTTGTGCATATTTTTTTTTTGTTATTTTAGGGTTGAAATTTATAATTATGTTATACACTGCTTTTAGTGGACGTTTGAGCTTGTGGCTCCTTTTTTTTTTGCAAAAGATTTTGACCCTTCCGAAATTATCACCACCTCTTGTATGTACTTGAATGTGGTTGTTCCTTGGCAAATTTGAGTCTCGTCTTTGATCAATACCGATGACTTAAATAGTGCTCATAATTGAACGAACATGAATGTACGGCTACGATGATACCAAATGAAGCTGCATAGACAGTATGTGAACTCTTTGCATCTCTTTTTGACTAGCCAAGTATCAAATTGATTCTTTTGCGATGAACGTTGCACAATAGCGAAATTGTGGAGTCTTGTTTAACTTTAGTGTCGATGTCTTGTGTGATGAGCTTACTGTGAAGCATGCATGGTAACACCTAGAATTTTCCTCGTTGGTCTGGTCGACTAAGTAAGGCTATCTCTTGATATGATCTAAGGCAACTTCGAAGAGTGTGAGCCAATTTGACATGTACCTCTTTTGTGGCCTACCTCGTGAGTGTGTGAACCTTTTTTGAAAACCCCTTGAGCTTTATCTTTTTTTTTGTAGAAACTTGATGAAAACGAGACCTCTCTTAATCCACTACCCTTAATCTTCTTGATTTGTGGTTGATTGAATAGCCAACATAGGCCAAAAGCCTAAGTTGGGGGTGTGGTGAAATGATAAGGGCAAGTCAATAAGTGCAAGGAAAATCTCCTTTAACCCATGGTATTGAGAAAAATGGAACCCCTCCATACAAAAAAAAAAAAAGAAAAGAATGAAAAAGAAGAGTTGTGGAATAAAATACAAAAGAAATGGGGTTCCCGAACAATCCATGGAGAGTGAATAATGGGATGACTTATGAGCACTAATGAAATTCATGAAAGAAGAGGAAAGGGAGTTTGTGAGCACCACATTTCATGAGGATGAAAGTCACTTAGCCTAAATGACCATACCTTTGCACTCAACCCCATTACAAGCCTTGTAAAGACCTTTTTGATCTTGAGTGAGCTGAAACAAATATCGATTGGAAAATACGAGCAAACCTATGGGTGAAAGCATGCATAGTGTTCTTCTTTTTTAGTGTGAGCGTTGCATTTGATTCCGAAGCTTTAAATTATTAAACCTTTGTGTGTGAATATGGAATCATCCTTTGTGTGCGGGTATTTGAATAATTTTGTTGAGCTTGAGCTTGCATTTGAAGCAAGTATTGCGAGCTTGAGAATCTTTGGTAATGGTGTGTCACAATTTGAATCTTTGGGTACACAATTGATCCTTGCATGAGTAAATTGAGTCTTGTTGTGTACATTCATGATCGAGTCTTGTGTAACACTGTTTGAGACATCATTTTTGAACTTTTGAACTTGAGTTTTACTTGAGGACAAGCAAAATTTTAAGTTGGGTGTTGATGAGTCCACAAATTGGACTCATTTAGTGCTATATTTTGATAGAATTAGTGTCCTCAAATGCATATTTTATCTCAATATCTGATGAAAACCCTTATGTTTCAGGTATTTGGAGATTGAGGCAAACATTGGACACTACTTGGCAAGAAGGAACAAGGTGGCTGAAAAGAATGAAGAAATGAAGGCCTGAGGATCGTCGAGCCTAGTTTGCGAGTCACTGATCAGCCTGGATATCACTTTTTGTTCTAATGTGCTGAGTCTTGAAGGGAAATATCAAGTTGGCGATGAAATGGAGCAGTCGGCGTGTCACCGAGTAGTTCTGTGAAGCAGTACTATATCGCTCAATGACTCGAACCACGAAGATGCTGAAGGCTAAAGCAACGAGGCAATGAAATTGACCAAAAGGAGAATCGCCGAGTGTATTGGCTATCCCGACTAACTGCACCGAGTGATCCTCTACAACAAATTTTCAAACACTATAAATACTTGTTTAAATTGTTAACTTAGTAATCAAGTCATGGACAATTATTACTGAGACTTGGAATATTTCAATTCCAACTTTTAGAGGGTTTTGGAGACTTTGTTCTAAGACCTAGAAGATTCAAAGTGTTTCAACTCCAAGAAATTGGACGTGGGTATCAAAGATTCTTCACTCTTGATGTGTTTTAAGACTTAATTCTTCATACCTAGTTGATGGAAACTGATATTGGTATTGATGTTTACCACTTTTACTTGTCTAGCTAAAACCCCAATTCTTGGGGTGTGATTTTGTGAATATGGGTTAGATTATCTGTTGGGTCTTGCTTGTTGATTGTTTATTTGTTGTTTAAATGTGATTTCATTTAGTAGTTGTGTATGAACTTAATGGGATTGTAGTTGCAAATAGGATTTCATCTTAGTGTTTTAGGCTTGCTAGAGAGATAGGTCGTAAAACTAAGACTACTAAATTGATAGCCGGTGGTATTGGGTCGACATGGGTTCAGCTCGAGAGTGTGAATCCTAACCCTTTTCCCACACATTCATCTCAAGAGAGTGAACCCTAGTCCTTTTCCCAGACATTCAGCTCGAGAGAGTGAATGGGCTTAGGTGGAGCCTATGCTTAATGCGGAAACTCGGTGTTCGAGAGAAACTGAGTTGATTCGGGGTAAGTTACTGGAGGGAAAATTTACCCCCACTATAGTCTAGCCTAGTCACAAATGTTCAACAATTTACCATCAAAAGCATGTACTCGATAGTCTAGTTTATCCCTTATTCCTATCACATCCCATGATTCCCATCTCCATAACTCGTTTTCTTAATATTTTTATTTGTTTTTGCTTATTAGCTTCAAACAAACCCCCATTTATAATTGACGCTCGCGTCACCCCTTAGATTTAGTATGTTTTTAATTGTTAATATCTATAGCTACGACTTATTAGAACTAGATTTTATTTTTCAATTAATTCTCAAAACCACTCCATGTGGGAAAGATCCCAACTCTTGGTTGGGTTATATCACTACACGCGATTGTATGGCACTTGAACCGAAATAGTGTCAGTTGATTACGTCATTAAACATAATGGATCCACATAATCTAAGAGTATGATTGTACTTTAGGCAAGTGAGACAACCCCTTTTAGGTGTAAGGTAGACACCGGATTCCATGGTAAGCTCACATGGTCTATGTCGGTTAAGGCTAATCTCCCTACTATGAATTATGAACTATACTTACTCAAGAAGATTTACTTAGTATGGGTGAGATTATGGGATCTTATTCATGCGTTGCACAAGCATGCTTTGAGGGTATTTATGGTATGTTCCTCTTATGATATATGAGTTGTTTATGCTTATGACTTATGCTTTTCCATTATCTTCAAAATGATGCTTTAACTTAGTAAATTGCATGCATTCAACTAAAATGTCCCTTTTTGCACGTTTCCATGATTTTATGCATGGCTATCATAGTTAGTGCATTTTTGTACTAACCTATATTTTCCTACATTTTCACCAAGTGTAGGGTTCAGTTTTCAAGGTGGTCCCAATTGTGGCTAGAGCTTCGATTTGTTCATTTCTCCTTGCTTGTGGTGAGTCCTTATTGTTCGAGGACAAATGTTGTCTTTGTAGTTCCTTATCTTGTATTTCATTTTCGGATTATGTTGTATGGGCTGTGATCCTATTTGATTCCAGTATTGTTATAGATGGCAAATTGAGACAAGTCTAGACTTCCACTTTTCTCTATGAAAATGTTGAACTTGAAATGCGTTTTTACTCTTATTATTCTATTGCTTATGTTATGGTATGCTAAGTGGCTTATATGGACCCTTTCGAGGTTCTGTATCCCTTGTTACGTCTAGGGGGTACCCTTGGGTCGTGATAAACTTGGTATCATAGCACAAGGTTTAGAATGATTCTAGGATAATGTCTCTTATGCTACGTATAGTAAGGTCTTGTTCATAAGTGTGAAGCGCGACACACTTATGAATGAGACACTATAAGATGTTTAGAAAAATTCACTTCTTTCATTATTCTTAAGTCGTGCCATAGAGTTTCTCTATTAAAGTTCCTCTCCTAATCATTCTCCTATGTCTTCAAGATATGAATACACGAAGGGCTAACTCTAGAAGAATGGAGGGTGACAATGTGAATGAGGAAGTTCCTCAATTTAATCAAGCTAATCAAGCTCCGATTGATCCCGTGCTTGAAAATGTGACCCATGCGGAGTGTAGGTCTACTATCCAAATGTTGGATCAAGTCATGACAGCTCATACCAATAGAGAAGTTGTATCTCCGGTGAATCCAAATGTAAATTCATCTGCTTCTAGGGTTAGGGATTTTGCTAGAATGAACCCTCCCGAATTTCATGGATCTAAACTAGAAGAGGATCCCCAAAGGTTTATCGATGAGGTTTATAAAGTTCTTGCTATTATGGGGTGTCTTCAGAAGAGAAGGCAGAGCTAGCCACCTACCAACTAAAGGATGTTTCTCAAGTATTGTATGATCTTTGGTAGAGGGGAAGACCTGTAGGAGCGGGCCTGGTTTAAAGGAAAACATTCAAGTCGGTATTTTTTGATAGATTCATTCCCCGTAGCTGAGGGAAGCTAAGGTGGAGGAATTCATTAACCTTCATCAAGGAAGTGTGAGCATGAAAGAGTATTCCCTAAAATTCACTCAATTATCCAAATATGCTCCGACTATGGTGGCGGATTCGAGGGATGAGATGAGTAGGTTTTTGACCGGTGTGTCCAACTTGGTTGAACAAGAATGTCGTACGGCAATGCTCCATCATGACATGGATATCTCAAGGCTTATGGTGTACACTCAAAAAATTGAGGAGTCCAAACTCAAGAAAAAGAATAAAGAGGTGAAAAGAGCTAGAACCGGTGATGGGAACTTCTCCAATGCTAGGTCCGATGGACAAGGTCGACCAAGGTTTAGACAAAGGTTTTCAAACCAAGGATCCTCTAGTGCTCCAAGGGTTAACAAGGATATTATTTCCAACCCTAAACCTCAAGGAGGTAATAGTGGTGGTTCTTAGGTTGATAGGCCTAATTGTGCAAAATGTGGAAGAAAGCATGATGGCAGGTGACTTGTTGGTACTGATGGGTGTTTTAGTTGTGGGAAGGTTGGCCACAAGATAAGAGATTGTCCAATGTTCATGGTTAAGGAAGGGAAGATAAAAAAAGATTTTCCAAGCGGTTCAAACTCCAATGCTCAACAGAAAAACCACTTTTATGCTCTTCAATCCCTAGGTGACCAAGAGAGCTCCTCGGATGTGGTGACCGATATGTTAAAAGTCTTTTTTTTATGTATATGCTGTGTTAGATCTCAATTCTACTTTGTACTTTGTGACCGTTTGTGGCCATGAAGTTTGAAATACTACCCGAAGTGTTAGTAGAACCTTTTTCGGTCTCTACCTTGGTTGGTGATTATGTGGTGGATAAGAGGGTTTATATAAATTGTCCCATAGAGTTACTTTGGTGGATTTGGTGGAGTTATACATGTTAGACTTTGATGTAATTTTTGGGTATGGATTGCTTGCATGCATGTTATGCCTCTATCAATTGTAGGACTCCGGTGGTTAGGTTCCAATTTCCAAATAAGCGTATCTTAGAGTGGAAGGGGGGAAATTCCATCCCTAGAGGTCAATTTTCTGTTGTCTTAAAGCTAGGAAGATGATCTCTAAAGGGTGTATTTACCATCTTGTTAGGGTGATGGATGTTAAGTATGAAACCCCTTCTGTAGAGTCGGTTCCGGTAGTGAATGAGTTCTCAAAAGTTTTCCCCGATGATTTTCCCAGTATTCCTCCCAAGTGGGAAATAGATTTTGGTATTGACCTTTTACCGGATACGCAACCTATCTCCATTTCTCCATATAAAATGGCTCCAACGGAGTTAAAATATTTGAAAGAGCAAATAAAAGATTTGCTAGATAAGGGTTTTATCCGACCGAGTATCTCTCGATAGGGTGCTCCTGTGTTGTTTGTAAGAAAGAAGGATGGGTCTCTTAGAATGTGAGCTGACTATCTTCAATTGAATAAAGTGACCATCACGAATAAATATCCCCTTCCGAGAATTGATGATTTGTTTGACCAACTTCAAGGGGCTAGCTCTTTCTCCAAATTTGACCTTCATTCTGGTTATCACCAATTGAGGGTGAGAGCGGTTTCTATTCCCAAAACGGCCTGTAGGACGCGATATGGTCACTATGAATTTGTTTTTATGTCATTTGGATTGACAAATTCCCCGATGACATTTATGGACTTGATGAATACAATATTTAGGTAATACCTAGACATGTTTGTGATTGTGTTTATCGATGATATCTTGATCTATTCAAGGAGTGATAATGAGCATGTGGACCATTTAAGCATTGCGTTGCAAGTTCTTAAGGAACAACAACGTTTTGCAAAGTTTAGCAAGTGTGAATTTTTGTTAATGTCCATAGCTTTCCATGGTCATATTGTGTCGAGTGAGGGTATTTAGGTAGAGCCTAAGAAGACAGATGGGGTCAAGAGTTGGCCTAGACCTCTAACTCCTTCCGACATTAGAATCATTTTGGGTTTGGCCAGATACGATTGATGGTTCGTTGAGGGTTTTCCTCCATTGCTTCTCTGTTGATGACTTTGACTCAAAAGAAGGCTAAGTTTGTGTCGTCGGAAGCTTCTGAGAAAAATTTCCAAGAATTGAAACATAGACTTACTTTTGCTCCGGTGTTGACTTTACCTGAGGGTACGAATGGTTTTGTTGTGTATTGTGATGCCTCTAGAGTTGGGTTAGGATGCGTGCCTATGAAAAATGGTAAGTTGATTTCCTATTCTTCAAGGAAACTTAAAGTCCATGAAAAGAATTATCTGACTCATGATCTTTACTAAGCAGCAGTTGTGTTTACCTTGAAAATATAGAGGCATTATTTGTATGGGGTCCATGTGGATGTTTTCACCGATCACAAGATTCTTCATTACGTGTTTAGTCCAAAGAACTTGAATCTTCGTCACAAAGGTGGTTAGAATTATTGAAGGATTATAACATGATTGTCCTTTACCACTCAGGCAAAACTAACGTGGTAGTGGATGCACTTAGTAGATTGTCCATGGGTAGTGTGGCTTATGCAGAGGATGAAAAGAAAGAATTGGTTTGTGATGTACATAGGTTGGCTCGGCTAGGTGTTCAACTAGTGGATTCCATCAAGGATGGTGTCATGGTTCATAAGGGTTCCGAATAGTCCTTTGGGATGAATGTGAAGTCTAAACAAGGCCTTGATCCTATATTAGTTGAGTTGAAAGAGTCGGTTGATGTTTGCGTAATCAAGACACAACTTCCGATGCAAGTGTCTACGATCGTACAATAGTTTAGTAACCCAACCAAGGGTTGGGATCGTTCACAAAGGAGTGGTTTTGAGAATTAATAGAAAACTAAAATTTAGTTCTAACTAGTCTTAGCTAAAGACATTAACGATTAAAAACATTGTAAACTAAATGGGGACACAATAGTGTCAATTAAGAATGGGGGATTTTGTCACAAGTAAGTAAAAACAACAAAATAAACAAAGATTTCTAAGTAATGAGAGGGGACCCTTGGGATGTGATGGGAATATGGGTTAAGCTAGATTAATGGGTACGTGCTTTCGATAAAAGATTCATAGAATAAATGTGACTAGGCTAAACTTTAAGGGGAATAAGCTCTCTCTCGAGCAACTTACCCCGTTTCAAATGCGTTCCTCTCGGACACCTACTTCCCGCATGAAGACCAGCCTACGCCTTAACCCACTCACTCTCTCGAGCTGAGTGTGTGGGAATGAGACTAGGATTCACTCTCTCGAGCTGAACCTTATGTCGACCCACTCCCACCGGCCATCAATTTAGTAGTTTTAGTTTTACGACCTCTCTCTCTCTCGAGCAAGAAGAAAACACATAAATAAACTTGTATTTGCAACTAAAAAATCATTAAATTCATCCACAACTACTAAACGAAATTACATTTAAACTACGATTAGACTATCAGCAAGCAAGACCCAAAAATTATCTTAACCCATATTCACTAAATCACACCCCAAGAATTGGTGTTTTTAGCCACACATGTATAAGAGATAGAAATTTATACCAAATTGAGTTCGCATTCAACTGGGTATGAAGATTTAAGTCTTGATACATGCCAAAATTGAAGAATCCAAGAGACCCAAATCCAAATCTTGAAGATGAAACCCTTTGGATCTTTAAGTCTTCAAAACCCTCTCAAACTTAGAGCAAAAATATCAAAAAGTACTATTCTATATGAAATTATAATAATTGTTCGACACTTAAAACTAGAACTCTAACTAGTATTTATAGTTTTCACAGATTTGTGCTACAACGGAACATTCAGCGTCGTTAGTCGGACTCGTCCATAAACTCGACGATTCACCCTTTAGTATAGTTCATCGTTGTCTTGCACCATCCTTCAGCCTCGTCATGTTCTAGGTCATTGGGCAACATGGCACTGCTTCGCGAAACTTCTCGGCGATACGTCGACTGCTCCCTTCAGACTCAATTTTCTTATGCAAGGATCCATTGTGTACTCAAAGATTCAAGTTGTGACACACCATTACCAAATATTCTCAAGCTCACAATACCTGCTTCAAATGCAAGTTCAAGCTTAACAAAAGCCTTCGAATTCCCTCAGACAAATGATGAATCCATTTTCACACGCAAAGGTATAAAAATTTAAAGTTCAGGAATCAGATACCATGCTTACACTCACATAGATGAACACAATGCATGCTTTCACTCATAGGTTTGCCCGTATTTTCCAATCAACATTTGTTTCGACTTTCTCAATATCACAAAGGTCTTAACAAGGCTTGTAACGGGGCTGAGTGCGAAGGTATTGTCATTTTGGCTCAATGACTTTTATCCTCATGAAATGTGGTGTTCTCAACACTTCCATTCCTTTGTCCTTCATCATTTTCATTAGTGCATCATAGGTCATCCTATAATTCACTTCTCATGGATTGTTTGGAACCCCATTTCTTTGGTACTTTACTCCACAACGTTCTTTTTCATTCTTTTTCTTTTTCTTTCTTATTTCTCTTTTTTTATATGGAGGGGTTTCATGTTTCTCAACACCATGGGTTAAAGGAGACTTTCCTTGCACTTCTTGACTTGCCCTTATCTTTTCACCACACCCCCAACTTAGGCTTTTAGCTTAAGTTGGCTATTCAACTAACCACAACAGCATGACAATTATGGGTGATAGATAAAGAGTGGTCATTGTTTTCATCAAGTTTCTTCCAAAGAAAGGTAAGGCTCAAGGGGTGTTAAAAAATTGTTCACACAATCACAAGATAGGTCACAAAAGAGGTATAAGTCAAATTGGTTCACACTCTTCGAAGTTGCCTAAGATCATATCAAGAGAAAGTCTTTCTTAGTCAACCGGACCAACAGGGAAAATTCTAGGTGTTGTCATGTATGGTTCCAGGTTAGCCTATCACACCAGTCATCGATACTTAAGTCAAACAAGACTCCACACTTTTTCTAGTGTGCAACGGTCCTCACAACAGAATCGATTTGATAAATGGATAATCACAACTAGATGCAAAGAGTTCATATATTGTCTATGCAACTTCATTTGGCCTCATTGTAGTCGTACATTCATGTTCATTCGATTGTAATCACTATTCAAGTCATTGGTATTGATCGAACCCGAGACTCAAATTTGCCAAGGAACAACCGCATTCTAGTGCATACAAGAGGAGGCAAAATTTTGCAAAATTTTTTTGGAAGGGTAAAAAGTCAAAATCATTTTTCAATTAAAACAAAAGGAGCCACAGGCTCAAATATCCACATAAATTAGTATTAACTCAATTTTAAATAGAACAACCCAAGTATATACATAAAAACAAACAAAATAAGCATACTAAAGGTGTGGGCCTCACCCCACCACAAACAAAAGCATTTGTCCTCAAATGCAAATAACAAAATATCCAGAATGTAAATTAAAGAAAGACAGAGAGGGGGGTAGAGAGGGGATCTTGTCTAAGTAGTCACTCCATCTTCTAGGGTATCAGTGCCCGGAGTGTTGTCATTCTGACTCTGGTTTTCATTATATGCATTTTTGTTAGTTGCTGCAACGATATTAGCCTTAGCTATATTATCTAAATTGTGAACAGCTCCGAAGGCATGTATCAAGTTAATGGACCCTCGATCCCACACAGGGACATTAGGGTTAATGGGAATCCTTCTACTGGAACTGGCTTTCTTGTTCTTGCTCCTTACTTTGGAGTGCTCTATCGTCCCAGCATCTCTTCTGGAGTTTTGTGCCCTTGTATGTCGGGGTGGCATATTTCTTCCTGCAACTTTTGGTCTGGCCATGTTTGTTAAGCCTTGATATAAAGTTAGAAAATCAGGCAGACTCAGCAGTCCATTCGGCGAACAAGGGGATGCCCGCCGAAAGTTATAGTGCAAAAGGGATCAGGGGCGCAGACAAAAGGCGAATTAGAAGACTTTCAGCGAGTAGCCAGGTGTTTTTGGCAACTTCATGCTTCTTGCCGAAAGATACACAAACCTCAACACATAAAGCACGATATCAAAGGCGCGGTAGGGCAACTAGGAGAACCGTTGAGTGGTTCGGCGAACTCGTCTCAGCTCGCCAAAATGACTCATCGTGCTTATTATCAACCCAACTTCTTGAAATCAGGCCCACAACCCCCGAAAGCAAAATCAAAATATGCAATAGCCAAATTAGGCTCAGACCCAGCGACACTTATGGTTAACCCACAATTTTTCATCCACTATAGGGCATAATTTTGAGGAATTACTTATTTAGCTGTACGGTCAATATTTTCGAATCAAAGCAAGTAAGAAAAAAATTTAATCCTACCAAAGAGGACCAGTACACATCATCAAAGTAATGTCATCTCATTTGAGCACAACTTTTGATAAAAGGAATGTAGTGCTCGGAAACCAACCTTTGATTGCTGATTAAGATGCTAGGTGGCAACGCAATCTAGATCCAACCACAATTTAATAACCAAAACACAATTAGATGCAATGATATTGATAATAAAACTAGGTGTGAGTTTGCAAAATTTAAATATGAGGTAGAGCATAGGAAATTGAAAGTTTTGAACCTTTGTCTTGAAAAACTGTCCAGTTCTTGCCCACTCGATGACATTAGTGAAGCTTGCCTACTCACTCGGTGAAACACTGACTGGTTACTTTCTTCTTCAAAATTTATAGGACCTCTGGTTTACGGGAGGTCCAAACGGCGGTTTCCATCGTGGTCATTGACTCGCCAATAATTTCCAAAGCTCACTGAGTTTTACAGACTCTAATGTTGAAGATGTCTTAAGTCAAACTGTGGATACGGTCAGATTCGCTGACCCGTTCGGCGACTTGCCAACTGGATCTATTTTTCGCCATCCTTCACTTTTTCGAACACTTCTCATACTTTAACCTGTACAAACAACACAACATTATTTTCCCAAGAAATAAAAATCAATTCAAGGGGTTTTGGGTTGCCTTCCAAACAACGCCTTAGTTAATGTCGCAACACGATGCAAGCGAACAACTATTCTTCATCCTCGAAGTCAGTCATGGTGTAGTTAGGCGAGTGCTCGACGAACGGTGGATAGCGACCTATCATCAAATGGGTGATTTGAGCATCCTGCAGCTGAATTGTCATGGAGTTTGAGGTAGACGTTTCATTCGGCATTTCAATGTTGTCCTTCATCTCATTTAAATTCTTATCTTGCTCTTCGAGTTTTTGTTGAATGAGAGAAAGGGCATCATCCGTTTGCACATCCTCATGCTTCTTCCCGTGTCTATATTCTCAAAGGAAGAAGTTCTTTTCCTTTTCCATGGCCTGTGTTTCCAACCCCATGACTCGTTTGGACAAAACGTCTACTTGAGCCACTAGTGCATCCCACTCATGTTTCTTTCGGGCCTGCTTGATTGTTTTAACCATACCATTAAGGAGTGTTGCAACGACTTCGTAGGGCTGGTAGACTATATTGCCCTTGAAAAGTTGATCGGCTATGCTCCTATATTTGGGTCCAAGACCCCGATAGAAGCACTCCAGCAACGTCTTGTAAAACATTTTATGAGATGGGCATGGTTGTAGACTGATTGAAACTTCAACCACATTTCTTGAATTTTCTCATTCCCTGCTTGTTTGAACGTCATGAGGTTATCCCTGAGGTTTGATAGTTTCAGGAAGGGATGGTCTATGTGCCATAATGATCATCCATTCTTATTTCATTCCTTTGATATTCAAACAGGCAAGACAAAACTACAATTTAGATTAGTAAAGCTAAAACTAAGAAGAATTAAAAATTCTACTAAACTAAGAATTCTCAAATAACACCAGTCCCCGGCAGCGGCGCCATTTTGATGGTTGCGTAATCAAGACACAACTTCCGATGCAAGTGTGTACAATCGTAGAATAGTTTAGTAACCCAACCAAGGGTTGGGATCATTCCCAAGGGAGTGGTTTTGAGAATTAATAGAAAAATAAAATTTAGTTCTAACTAGTCATAGTTAAAGACAATAACGATTAAAAACATTGTATATTAAAAGGGGACACAAGAGTATCAATAAAAAATGAGTGGTTTTGTCACAAGTAAGTAAAAACATCAAAATAAACAAGGATTTCTAAGTAATGAGAGGGGACCCTTGGGATGTGACAGGAATACAGGTTAAGCTAGATTATTGGGTACATGCTTTTGATAGAAGATTCATAGAATAATTGTGATTAGGGTAAACTTTAAATGCGTTCCTCTCAGACGCCCACTTTCCACATGAAGATCAGCCTAAGCCTTAACCCACTAACTCTCTCGAGCTGAGTGTGTGTGAATGAGACTAGGATTCACTCTCTCAAGCTGAACCTCATGTCGACCCACTCCGGTCATCAATTTAGTAGTTTTAGTTTTATGACCTCTCTCACGAGCAAGACGAAAACACATGAAGAAAATTCTATTTGAAACTACAAATTTATTAAATTCATCCACAACTACTAAACGAAATCACAATTAAACTACAATTAGCAAGCAAGACCCAAGAAGTATCTTAACCCATATTCGCTAAATCACACCCTAGAAATTGGGATTTTTAGCCACACATGTATAAGATATAGAAATTTATACCTAATTGAGCTCGCATTCAACTTGGTATGAGGATTAAAGTCATGATACATGCCAAAATTGAAGAATCCAAGAGACCCAAATCCAAATCTTGAAGATGAAACCTTTTGGATCTTCAAGTTTTCAAAGCCCTTTCAAACTTAGAGCAAAAATATCAAAAATTACTATTGTATATGAAAATTATAATAATTTTTCGACACTTAAAACTACATCTCTAATTAGTATTTATAGTTTTCACAGATTTGTGCAGAAGCGGATCATTCGGCGTCGTTAGTCGAACTCGCTGATCAACTAAGTGAATCTCCCTTTGGTGTAGTTCATCGCCGTCTTGCACCAGCCTTCAGTATCATCGTGTAGTGGGTCATTGGGTGACATGGTACTGCTTTGCGGAACTTCTCGGCGATGCACATGCCTTCATTTCTTTGTTCTTTTCAGCCTTTTTGCGACATAGTGTCCATTATTTACTTCAAACTTCAAATACCTGAAACTTAAGGATTTTCATCAGATATTGAGATAAAATAAGCATTTGAGGACATAATTTTTGTTAAAATATAGCCCTAAATGATTCCAATTTGTGGGCTCATCATTGGTACTCAAGAAGTCCATTGAGGCTTTCTCCTAAGGGGGAGATGGGTGCTTAGGTACCAAGGTAGATTGTGTGTTGAAGATGTTGATAGTTTGAGGGAACAAATTTTAGAAGTAGGTCATAGTTCTCAGTATTCTATTCATTCTGGAGCCACCAACATGTCTCGTGATCTATGAGAAGTCTATTGGTTGAATGCTATGAAGAACGATATTGCGGGATTTGTAGCCAAATGTCCTAATTGTCAACTAGTTAAGGTTGAGCATCACAGGCCGGGAAGCTTATCCCAAAATATAAGTATCCCCACTTGGAAGTGGGAAGATGTGATTATATGGATTTATTGTGGGTTTGCCTCGCACCCGAAGGCAAAATGATTCTATTTGGGACGTTATAGATTGGATGACAAAATCAATTACGATCAATATCGATGACTTGAACAGTACTCTTCATTGAATGATATGTTTGTGCAAGTCCAATGAGGCAAATTTGAGTTGTATAAGTCATGTGTGGACTCTAAGCATCTTGTTGTGACTAGTCGATTGTTGAAATGAGTCTTGTGATTATCATTGCACCCAAGCTTAACTTGTAGAGTAATGATCGATGATTGAGTTGAATGCCTTGTGTGGTGAGGTTTTCATGAAACATGTGCTTGGTGATACCTAGAACTTTCCCCATTGGTCCAATTGATTAGCATTGGTAATTGAAAGACATGATCTTAGACACAAATTTGTAAGAGTGAACCAAATTGTTGTTATACCTCTTTGTGACCAGCTTGTGAGAGTGTGAATCTATCTTGGCACCATTTTAGCCTAACCTTTTCTTTAGATAAAACATAAACACATTTAGCATCTTTCCTCCATGCCTAAAACATTCATAAAGCCTTGGTCTATTTGAATAGCCAACTTAAGCAAAAAACCTAAGTTGGGGGTGTGGTGAAAACGAGGAGAGAAATTGATCAAGAAGTTTGTGAAATTCACCCTTGAAGATTTGTGCCAAAAAGATGGAACCCCTCCATATAAATAGAAAGAGAGAGAAACAAAAGAAAAGGAGAAGAAAAAGAGTGAAAAAGAAGTTTGCATTTTGTGCATTGGTTGAAATAAAAGGGGTATCCAATGCTTCTAACAATAAGTTTTGTTCTTGCAAATACTTAGGGTGGATTGTGAACATGGAAAGAGTGAAAGAAAACGAGAAGAACTAAAATACAAGTCATTCTTCATGAAGGTAGAAGTCACTAAACCAAAATGATCATACCTTTACCATCAGCCTCGTTATAAGCCTTGAAATCTCTGAGAATCATTCTCTACTTGATTACTCCCTTGTTTTCATAGTTATTAGTTATCACTCTAATCCCATCATTTGAAACTAGTTTTAACCCCTGAAACTTAGTTTAACTTGTTTCGATTTGTTTACTTCTCCAAACGATGAGAACACGACTTTTATTTCGTAAGTGAATTCCATTATGTATCACTCATTGTGGGATCGACCCCAACTCTTCATTGGGTTTATACTTGATTGTGACCTCCTACACATAGAATTTGATGGAGTGTAGTTGAGCGTAATAAATAATGGCGTCGCTGCTGGGAATGACATGTCCAAAGAGGTTGAAGAAATTCCAAAGAAAAGCACCACCGAGGAACTGAAACTGCCAAAGGAAAGGGTTACTTCTTCTTCAAAGTCAGTAAAATCGCTGCGCAAAATCAACCAACCATTTCCTAAAAGTCATAAAAATTGGGATGAAGATGCAAAGTTCAAGAAATTTTTTTCCGTGTTCAAGACGCTGTCAATAAATCTTCCTTTAGTGGAAGCATTATTGGACATGCCCATCTATGCAAAATTCATGAAAGAACTGGTCACCAAGAAGAGAAGCATGGATTTTGAAAAGGTTGAAGTGTCTTATAGTTGTATTGCCATCATGACAAGCAATGTAGTGATCAAGAAAGATGATCCGGAGGTGTTTACTATTCCATGCACTATTGGGATGCTCCAATTTGCCAAAACATTATGTGATTTGGGAGCTAGTATTAGCATGATGTTATACACAATTTACAAACAACATGAATTGGGTGTACCTAAGTCTACAAAAATAGGACTCCTCATGGTTGATCAATCCATTAAGCATCCTATTGGGATACTTTGTGATATTTTGGTAACAATTGATAGGTTCATATTTCCGATTGATTTTATTATATTGGATTGTGAGATTGATGCTGAAGTACCTCTTATTTTAGGTAGAACATTTTTACCAACCGGCCAATTATTTTAGGTAGTACCAATTTTCGGTGAGTTAAAATTTTGGGTAAATCATGAGAAGGTTACGTTCAATGTGTGCAAATCGATGAAGCAACCTAGTGACATTCATGTGGTCTCAAAAATTGATGTGATTGAGGAAGCAATAGCTACTAAGAGTGAAATGATGTGTGTGGGTGAATCTCTTGCTTCTGTACTTTTAAATTATGATGAGAAAAAAATTCCAGGGGGATGATAAAGTTGTAGCTGCTCTATCGGGATTAGGTGCTCATTCTAAAAATCCATTAAAGCTGGATATTGATCTGAAAAGTCGAGAAAGTCTTTCCACAAAACCATCCACGGTAGAACCTCCAAAGCTTGAGTTGAAAGTGCTTCCATCTCATCTTCGGTATGTATTTTTGGGAGCAAACAACACTTTGCCCGTCATCTATGCAGCAGACTTGCTTGAGTGGAACGTGAAATTGCTTGTTGAGGTGGTAAAGCGATAAATTAAGGCCATAGGATGGACAATTGTTGATATTGTCGGTATTCCCCACATGATTTTGATGTGTTCAAGATTTGGACTCATTTAGGGCTCTGTTTATACAAATTTAGTGTCCTCAAATGCTTAATTTGTGCCATAAAGAAATGTTAAATCATTGATTTTCAGGTATAAGGATTGAGGAACAAAGCAAGGACTCTAACAGGTAAAAAGGAACAAAACAAACTGAAGAATTGAAGAAAGGCAAGCCTAGTGATCGCCAAGAGCACTTGGAGATTCGCCGAGTGGTTAGCTTGACCGTCCAAAGTTCCTGTAATGACTCGGAAAACTAGTTAATGAAACTAGAGCCTAACGATTATTTTGTTGAGTTCGATATGGGATTTTGTGTTGTAAAATGTGTTCCCGAGCCTTGGTTGAGGGGTTTAGGAGTTAAACGGCAAGGTACGACCCTCCAAGGACCAACCAAGGGTCTTTGAGGGGGACCCTAAATCCTAACCCCAAGGCTGCCCCATTGACCAAAAGTTGTCAATAAGATGTGACCTAGGGATGGGACCTACACCCTGTAGGTCCATCCACGCCTTGTGGGCTTGCTCCGTAGATCAAGGGCCTAGATGAAAAGCTCCGGACCCAAACCACGGATAGCCAGTGCGCCTCGTGGACCCACCCACGGTCCGTTGGTGGGTTTCGTGAGTCCCACCTACAATTTGTCAAGATTTGGCCAAGTGGAGGGGTAACTTAGTAAATTCTTAATTAATTAGTTAGGGGTTGGGGATGGTTATTATTGATTTATTAGACTTATTTAAGGCTATATAAAGTATTAAACTCCTTTTTCAACTCATTACTCTTCAAACACAAAATTAGAAACTACCCTCCTTTCCAAATATTCTTTCTCTAGAAACCACCATTGTAGTAGAGGGAGTCAAGGTTTCAAGCTCAAGATTTCACCTTCCTCACCCAATTTTCTGTGGAGTTTCTTCCATAGAGGTATGGTAGTCTTCATCCTTGATTAAGTTTCATTCAATGAGCCCTATCAAAAGATGATTTCAAGTTTCCATAATCCCCCAAAAACCTAGGGTTTCAATCTAAGCATGGGTTCTATTCCAAAACATTTCAAAGGTTTATATGTGATAAATTATAAATGAACTGTAGAATTAATGGTGAATTATGATAAATTTCTACTATGAATCCATGTTTCCCCCAAAGTACTACATTGGAATTTTGTGATTTGGGTAGAATGATCATGAAAGTATGTTGAATTGTTTATGTCTATATTGAATTAGTTATTGAGTCATGCTATTTCCCTTATCTAATGTAGTATTCTAGATGTTTGGGTTGAGATTGATTCATAGCCTTGGAGAGCAATTTCATGATGCATCTATGTATGATCAAGATGTGAAGTTTATGTGTGTGACCTCAATGAAAGTATTACGATCATGTTTAGAATGTGATTGTGTTAGTATTGAAAGCTTATTCTCAATTAACACTGATGAATGATGATGCTCATAGAATGTGAAGGGTTTCTATAATGTAATGTTATATCTTGAATTGGTAGTCTTAGGCATCCTCATCTTATATAAATGAATGTAATGTGAATGTTGTATCTTGAATTGCTAGGCTTAGGCATCCTCTTCTTTTGTAATGAATCTATCTGGACTTAATGAACATGTATTGGTAGACCTAATGTTGGTAGCCCTTTCATGAGGAGCCTATAAATGAATGTAATGATAAGCCTTCAATCAGTAGACCTATTGTGCGTAGCCCTTTCATAAATGAATGATGAAGTATTCTAGGCTATGTCTTGAACCGGTAGACCTAATGTTGGTAGCTCATCATGATGAGTCTAGAAACTAATGTGATGATAAACCTTGAATCGGTAGACCTAATGTCGGTGTCCCTTTCATGTTTGAAATGATGAACCTTGAATCAGTAGACCTAATGGTCGTGGCCCTTCTTGAGGATTCAATGAGTTATCCTTATAATGATGAGCCTTGAATCGGTAGACCTAATAGTGGTGGCCCTTTTATGTGTAATGTACTTTGGGTCGATAGACCTAATGTTGGTAGCTCTCAATTACAATAATGTTAATGTGAATGAACTACTCTATGGGAATGAAGGCGAAGTACCGAGTGGATATGGTAATATGAAAGCTCTCCCTACGTTAGACCGGGTTTCAATGAACATGTTTCTTATCCCATAACTATGTGCCCACATAGAATATTAGCTAGTGGATCCACCTAAGCTAAAATACCGCTAATTCCACCTTAGGCAAGTAGGACATCTTCCTTCGGTGTGGGGTTACATGACATCGGATTCCATGGTTTGCTCTCATGGTGTATGTCAGTTAAAGCTTATTCCTATCATGTTAGATACGTGCTATGGTTGCTTGAGAAGTTCAATGAAGTGTGAGTGGTAGTATGGGATGCCATCCATGCGTTACACTAGTACACTTTGAGAGGGCTATGGTGTGATTCTCTAATGTTTTAATGTCAAATGAATGAATGTGCTCTTAATGAAGCTAATGAGAAATGTTGACCTATATGATCAATTAGATGATGTATGGTTTACTTGGATTGTATTATGAGTTACTTCCTTGTCATGACTTATGAAATGTCTATGTTCCTTATGTGTGGGTATTGTCTAAAGATGAAAAGGAAGAATGGTAACTCATCTATGGTGACCTCAAGGTGGTACTTAGTGGGAATAGTAGTATGAGATGCTATTCTCACATTGCACAAGTATAGCTTAGGGTTGCTTGAGGTGAATTTTCTAATGTGATGATATAGCTTATATGCTGAATGTGATTGTATCTTATGCCTCTTATACTTATGTTCGTGATATTTCCCAAAAAATTGGCATATGCATGGTTTTCAACCAAAATGTCCTTTTTAAGCATGGTTTTGCATGACTATCATACTTAGTGTTTTGCATGACTATCATACTTAGTACATTAAATGTGCTAACGCATACTTCTTCTATTTTTACCACAAAGTGTAGGTTCCCGCATTTGAGATGATTCCTTCTAGTTGAAGCTTGGATTGAGTTCTTCCAAGGCTTGTGGTATGTCCTCATGGATCCGAGGACAAGTGCTTCATTGGTATTTCTTGTATTTCATTGTACTAGTTACTTTTAGACTTTCTATTTTAAAGGGTCATGGCTCTACTTTTGATTCGAAGATTGTTTTTAGATGGCCATGTGAGACTAGTAGACTTCCGTTGTTTTAAATGATGTTTTCCATTGTTTGTATTAAAAGAATTTTAAATTCCATACTATTTCTATTATCTTATGTGATGACATGCTTTGAGGCTTGTATGATACTTTTTGGAGTCTTGTACGTCGTGTCACGTCCGGCGTGTAGGTTTGGGATGTGAAAAACATCGTATTAGAGCACAAGATTTTTGGTATTGTTTTTAGGATTGATGTCTCACAAGCCATGTTAAGTAGAGTCTTATTCATGGGTGTGAATCGTGACACATTTATGAATGACTCCGCTATAAGACATTAGGAAACTTTACTTCTTTCATTACTGTTTAAGTCATGCCTTAGAGTTTTAACTCTATGAAGTCCTCTTCCTAACCCTTCTCTTGTGTTTATAGGATATGAATACAAGAAGAGCGAATGTAAGAAGGATTGAAGAGGAGATTGTGAATGAGGGAGTTCCTCCCCAAGGTCCTCAAGGTGACCAAGTTCCTCAAGGCTATCAAGTTCTGGTTGATCCTTCGACTCTATCCAATAAAGAAGTTAGGTCGGCTCTTTTGATGATGGCTCAAGCCGTAACTATTCAAGCCCAAGCCATGACGGCCCAAGATACAAGGTGTGTTGAGACTCATGTGAACCCTATTTTCAGCACTATGGCTTCTAGGTTGAAAGACTTTGTAAGGATGAATCCTCCGGTATTTCTTGGTTCCAAGATGGGAGAGGATCCCCAAGAGTTTGTGGATGAGGTATATAATAAGGTAGTGAATGATATGGGGCGACTTCTATAGAAAAAGCAGAAATAGCCGCTTACTAATTGAAGGATGTTTCCCAAGTTTGGTTTACTCAATGGAAGAGTAATTGGCCGGTAGGAGCGAGTTCTATGAATTGGGAGGTGTTTAAGAAAGCATTCCTTGATAGGTTCTTTCCCTATGAGAAGACAGAGGTTAAGGTGGAGGAATTTATCAACCTTAGGCAAGGTAGCATGAGTGTGCAAGAGTACTCCTTGAAATTTACCCTATTGTTTAAGTATGCTCCATCTTTGGTGTCTAACCCGAGAGATGAGATGAGTAGATTTGTGACAAGTATGTCTGACTTAGTTGAGGAAGAGTGTCGTACGACAATTCTCCATGATGACATGAATATCTCTAGGCTTATGGTGTTTTCTGAAAAAATTGAGGAGTTCAAAATTAAGAATAACAATAGCGAGATAAAGAGAACTAGGTCTGATGGGCAAGGTCAACCAAGGTTCAAAAAGAGAGCTTTCAATCAAGATTCTTCAAGCACTCATACGGTTAACCAAGAGAAAGGTAGTGGACCTCCATCTTCTAAACCTACTTGCAACAATTGTGGAAAGAAGCATTATGGGAAGTGCCTAGCTGGTACTAATCGGTGCTATGGTTTTGGAAAGATTGATCATCAAGTGAAAGATGTCCCTACTCATACGACCAAGGAAAGAGAGGCCAACCAAGCTTCTCTTGATGGCCCAGATCTTAATGCTCCAAAGAGTAATCGTTTCTATGCACTTCCGGCTAGTGAGGACAAAGGAGCTTTTCCGGATGAAGACACCGGTATGTTGATAGTTCCTTATGGTTGTGAATGTCTTGTTAAAGTCCCTATGTTATTTTCATATTAGCCTTGATTTGGGTTTACTCCCAAGGGGAGATTGTCTGTTGAATAGTAAGGTTGTTGAGAGTTCTGATATCCTTATCTCTTTCTTCTATTCCTATTCAAGCTTGAGACCAAGAGTTCCTTGTAGCTTGTTTTATGTTTTGGAGTCATGTGTGTTTATGTATTTCCATGGTCTCCTTATGTTTTGCATGTTCTTAATGAATTTATGTTTAAATGAGAAAATGAGTTTTTATGATTTATGTTCCTCATTTTGATGTGCATTTAGTATGAGTTGTCTATATGCTTCATGAGGTGAACTGCTAAACATGCCTAAATATGCTTTTTGAGAGTAATTGCATAATGTTCTTAATGATGTTATGATGAGTATGATTTGAGTTGGAGAAGGTAATTACTCCAATGAAATGAGAAATGTTGAAGTTTTCATGCATAATGAGTTTGTAGATGTAGTTCCTACTTTCTTGTGTTGCATGGAGTATGTTTGAGATTGAGTTGATGTTTCCTCCTAAGTTTTGTGCATTGTTTATGATGTTTCATACATGATGGGCTGCTAGTTTTGAGCCTTTATTTACTTAAAGTGTTTAAACTGTCATTCGAGGACGAATGTTCCTGAGGGGGAGATAATGTAACGACTCAGAAAACTTGTAAGTGAAACTATAGCCTCACCATTGTGTTGTTGAGTATGATATGGGATTTTGTGTTGTAAAATGAGTTCCCAAGCTTTGGTTGAGGGGTTAAACTTCAAGGTTCGATCCCCCAAGGAAAACCAAGGGTCCTTGAGAGGGACCCTAAAGCCTAACCCCAAGGCTGGCCCATTGACAAAAGTTGTCAAATATATGTGACCTATGGATGGGACCTACGCCCCGTAGGTCCATCCACGCCTCGTGCGCTTGCCCCGTAGGTCAAGGGCCTAGATGATAGGTTCCAGACCGAAACCACTGAGAGACAGTATGGCTCCTAGACCAAACCACGGTCCATGGGTGGGGTTTCGTTAGTCCAACCTGCAATCTGTCAAGATTCGGCCAAGTGGAGGGGCAACTTAGTAAATTCCTAATTAATTAGTTAGGGGTGATGCTTATCGTGACCAATGACACTAACCTACAGAACGAGTGTCTACGATCGTTGATAATATAGTAACCCAACCAAGAGTTGGGGTCGTGTCCTAAGGGAGTGGTTTTGAAAATTAGTAGAAAAATAAAATTTATTTCAAACTAGTCGTAGCAAAAGACATTAACGATTAAAAACATTGTAAATAAAAACGGGTGACACAAAGGTGCAAATATCAACTGGTGGTTTTGTGACAAGTATTAAAAAAACAACAAATATAATAAGAAGATCAAATCTGGGGACAAGTTCTTGGGGTGTAACCGCAATACAAGTTGAGATAAATCATTGGGTACATGCTTTCGATAGAAAATTTGCAAGATAATAGTGACTAGGCTAAGCTTTTTACGGAAATAAGTTCCCTCTCGGGCTACTTACCCCGTTTCAAATGTGTTCCTCTCGAACACCCATTTGCCGCATGAAGCCTAGCCTACACCTTACCCCACTATCTCTCTTGAGTTGAGTGCTAGGGTAAGGGACTAGGGTTCACCCTCTCGGGCTGAACCTCATGTCGACCTACTCCTTTGGCCATCAGTCTAGCAGTCTTGGTTTCGAGACCTCCCTCTCGGGCAACCAGAAAATACATCGGTGGTTTTGTATTTGCAACTACAAACCCATTAAATTAAACCACAACCACTAGGTGAAATCACCAATAAAATACATCTATCCTATCAGCAAGCAAGACCCAACAACAATATCAACACATATTTGCTAAATCACACCCCAAGAATGGGGTTTTTAGCCACACATCAAGAAATAACAAAACACACCTAAAATGATACTAAAATCAAGTGGGTATAAGGAATTAAACCTTGATTTAAGCAAAGGAAGAATAATGGAGGAGACCCACTTCCAACTTAGGGAAGATGAATTCCTTCTTTCTTCAAGTCTTCCAAAAACCCTATTCAAACTTGAGAGAAAATATCCCATAAAGTACTATTCTATTATGGAAATTAAAATAAATGTTCGACTCTTTAAAAATTAATAACAATTTTAGTATTTATAAACTTCAAAAAATAGTGCTTGCAGATCTTTTCAATGAGTTTAGTCGGAATCGGCCTTTGGTGTAGTTAGTCGCCGTCTTGCACTAGTCTTCAACATCGTCGTGCTCTGTGTCATTTGGTGATCGAGTACTGCTTTGCGGAAATATTTGGCGAAATGTCGACTGCTCCTTTCATCGCCGTTTTGATCCTTCTCTTTCAAGTCTTCGTGTACTAGAACAAAGGGCGGAGTGCATCCCTTCGGCAAATCGCCAAGTGTGCTTGGCGATGCGTAGGCTTCAGCTTCTTCATTCTTTTCAGCCTTTTTGTTCCTTTCTACGCCTAAGTGTCCATGCTTCCACTAAAACTTCAAATACCTGAAACTTAAGAGTTTTCATCAGATATTGTGAAAAAAATAAACATTTGAGGACAATATTCCTATCAAAATAAAGCCCTAAATGAGTCCAATTTGTGGACTCATCAACAGCCCCAACTTAAACATTTGCTATTCCTCAAGCAAACTCAAGTTCAGCCGTTAAACAAGGTGTCTCAAATAGTGCTACACAAGACTAAATAATTAATGTACACAACCAGACTCAAATTTACTTATGCAACGATCAATTGTGTACTCAAAGATTCAAGTTGTGACACACCATTACCAGAGATTCTCATGCTCGCAATACTTGGTACCTGTGCAATCAAGCTCAACATGAAGTATCTAAGTGCCCTCACATCAAGAATGATTCCATATTCACAAATAGAGGTTAATCAATTCAAGATCAGGAATCAAATGCAACGCTTACACTAAAAAAATGAGGAACACAATGCATGTTTTTACCCATAGGTTTGCCCTTATTTTCCAATCGACTTTCGATTCGACTTACTCAAAATCAAAAAGGTCTTTCTAAGGCTTGTAATGGGGATGAATGCAAAGGTATGGTTATTTTAGGCTCAGTGACTTTTTCTTCATGAGATGTGGTTTTCTCAAGACACCCCCTTCTTTTCCTTTATCAATTCTTCTTCAAGTTCTTCTAAGTCATCTTTTTATTCACTCTCCACGGATTGCTTGGAAACCCAATTTCTTTTTGCACTTTTATTCCACAACTTTTTCTTTTTCATTCTTTTCTTTTCTTTTCTTTTTCTTTTCCTTCTTTTTTTTTCTTTTATATATATATGGAGGATTTCCATTTTTATGCAACACCATGGGTTAATGGAGACTTTTCTTGCACTTCTTGACTTCTCCTTTTCCTTTTCACCACACCCCCAACTTAGGCTTTTGGCCTAAGTTGGCTATTCACTAAATCACAAATCAAGAGGATTACATGTAGTGGATCAAGTAAGGTCTAGATTTCATCAATGTTCTCCCAAAGAAAGGTGAGGCTCAAAGGGTGTTCAAGAAAGTTTCACACGCTCACGGGTAGGCCACAAAAGAGGTGTATGTCAAATTGGCTCACACTCTTCAAAAGTTGCCTAAGATCATCTCAAGAACACACCTTACTAAATCAATTAGACTAACGGGGTAAATTCTAGGTTTATCAATGCAAGTTTCAAAGTAAGATCATCACACAAGGCATCGACACTTAAGTCAAACAAGACTACACACTTTCACTAGTGTGCAACAGTCATTACAAGAGAATCTATTTGAGAAATGGCTAATCACAACGATGTGCAAAGAGTTCGCATATTCTCTATGCAACTTCATTTGTTCTCATCATAGCCGCACATTCATGTTTGATCGATTGAGAGCACTATTCAACTCATCGGTGTTGATCAAAACTGAGACTTGAATTTGTACAAGAACAACCACTTTCAACACAAGAGGTGGCGAATTTTTTTGAAAAATGAAAATTATTCGGAAGGGTCAAATATTTTTTCAATTAAACCCAAAAGAGAGCCATAAGCTCAAACAATTGCAAAGCAGTTTTAAAAACACAACTAAAAACAGACAACCCAAATGTACACCAAAACACAAGTATCCGACACTAGCAAAACAAGGTCGGCCTCACCCTACCACAAATAAGTGTGTTTGTCCTCAAATGCAAATAATGACAATATCCAAAGTTGAAGAAAGATAAGACAAGGAGAGAGGTAAAGAAGTGTCTTGTCTATGCAGTCTCTCTATCTGTCGGGGCATCAATGCCCGATGCATCTCCCTGAAGTAAAACAATGGTCCCCGGAGTATTGTTGTTTTGGTCCTCATTGTTTGCCTTTGCCTTGGTCTCTGCAGCAAAATTAGTTGCAATCATCTGATCTATCTCATGAGTTGCTCTAAAGGCCCATATTGCATTAACTAAACTTTGAGCCTATGGAGGCACATTAGGGTTGATGGGAATTCATCTCTTTGCCCTAGCTTCATTGGTATATTTCCTTTATCTGGCTAGCTCTACTTTTTTTCATCATTTTTAAACCCTCATGCTCTTATGTTCGAAGGTGGATCATATTTCCCTGTGACTTTTGGTCTAGCCATTTCTACAAAGACTTGGAGGATAAGTTATATAGTAATTCAAACAGGAGAAAAAGAGTGTTTCTAAGTGTGGAATCGCTTCACCAAGCTAGTTGGCGACGTGCTTATCCTGTTAGGCTAATAGTTCAAAATGATACAAGGGCGCAGAGAAAGGGTGAACAATGGATCTTTCGATGAGTCATCGAGTGCATTTTGTGAATTAAACTGACCGTCGAAAGTGACAGATCAATCAATACATAAATTATTCAGTTGAAGGTGAAATGGGGACGTTAGGTGAATCGCAGAGCAGTTCGGTGCATTTTGTTCATCTCGCCGATCAGCTCAACGTATCCATTTTCAACCCAGCCTTTCAAATTTCACCCCGCAACCCAAGATAATTCAACTTAAGCTTATATAACTCAATTTCAACGAAGACCCGTAGAAACTTCTATTCCCATCATGTAACAATTAAACTCAAAGCATAGTTAAGTGGGAGTTTCTCAAATCATGCAGAAAGTACCAAATCATAATCGATAATATATACAATCCCAGTAACTAAGAGACACAACAGAGATTTTATACTATCAATCATTATGTAAATGAGTACAAATTTTGATAAAATAACTAAGGGGTTCGACTACCAACCTTTGGTGCCGATTTAGATAGTACTACGTGCTAGGCGGCAATGCGATCCAAATTCGAGCACAATCCAACATTTAAAATACTCTAAAAGTGCAAGAAATATAACTACTAGAGTGTGAGTGTGAGTTTGTGAAAAGGGACAAAGCGAAAGAAAGTGAATGAAATGGAACTTTTAAACCTGTGGCTAGTGACCGTCCAACTTCTGCTTATTCGGTGATGTTAGTAGAATTCGCCCAATCACTTGGTGAAGCATCGAATGTCTAATTACCTCGCCAAATATATCAGGATTTTTAGTTCATGTGGGCATCACATCGGCGGTCTTCGTCAGGATCACCAACTAAGTTGGCGATGCGCCGATGAAATTCTCACTCAATCGAGTTTTGCAGACTCAACCTGTGAGGTGTGTTGAGTCAAACAGCAGGAATGATCGGGTACACCCAATCTTATCGGTGATTCGCCAAAAGGACCTGTTTCTCGCCACCATACATCTTTTCAAGTAGTTTCCTTCCTCAATCTGTACAAACAACACACTATTATTTATAAACATAAAATCCTAAATTTACGACCTTGGGTTGCCTCCCAAGAAGCGCCTTATTTAACTTCGTGGCTCGACATAGGTCCTGCCTCACTCTCTGTTATTAGAGCTAGGCCTAGTGTCACTAGGTAACCCCAATAAATCGTTTGGATATTGTTGAGGCATTACAAACATCAGGAGTGATCTGATGTGGTAGATTGATCTATAATGAGATCCAATCAAATGATTCGACGCTTCAACATTCTCTCTCATTTCGCCCAACACTCGATCTTGATCGGTGATCTTTTGGAGAATGATTTGAAGTGTGTCCTCATCACAACTTTTCTCATCTTCTCTAGACTTCTTTTGCGCATGAGGAGGTATGTACCTCTCTTGGCGTTTGCACTAGTTTTTCACCTCAGATATTTTGGTGGTCAAGTCATTTAGTTGAGATACCAGTGCAGCTAGGGTGAAGTCACTCTCGACTTCTTTATCTGCTTCATCTGGCTTGCTACCCACTCCCTCTTTCATGCTCAGAGGACCTGCATACACAAACAATAAACAAACAAAAACAAAACTAAAAGTAAAATTAGTAAAAACTACACTAAAAACAAATCAAACTGTAGTAATCTACATTTTCATGTGACACTATTCCCCGGCAGCGACACCATTTTGATGCTTATCATGATCAATGACACTAACCTACAGTACAAGTGTCTACGATCGTCGATAATATAGTAACACAACCAAGGGTTGGGGTTGTGTCCCAAGGGAATGGTTTTGAGAATTAGTAGAAAAATAAAATTTAGTTCAAACTAGTCATAGCTAAAGACATTAACGATTAAAAACATTGTAGATAAAAAGGGATGACACAAAGGTGTCAAATATCAACTGGGGGTTTTCTCACAAGTAGTACAAAAACAACAAATATAATAAGAAGATCAAGTATGGGGACAAGTTCTTGGGGTGTGACTGCAATACAAGTTTATTTAAATCGTTGGGTACATGCTTTCGATAGAAAATTGCAAGATAATAGTTATTAGGCTAAGCTTTAGATGGAAATAAGTTCCCTCTCGGGCAACCTACCCCGTTTCAAATGTGTTCCTCTCGAACACCCATTTGTGGCATAAAGGCCAGCTTACATCTTACCCCATTCACTCTCTTGAGTTGAGTGTTAGGATATGGGACTAGGGCTCACCCTCTCGGGCTGAACCTCATGTTGACCCACTCCCTAGGCCATCAGTCTAGTTGTCTTGGTTTCGCGACATCTCTCTTGGGCAAGCTGAAAACACATGGGTGGTTTTGTATTTGCAACTACAAACCCATTAAGTTAAACCACAACCATTAGGTGAAATCACCAATAAGACACATCTATCCTATCAGCAAGCAAGACCCAACAACAATATCAACACATACTTGCTAAATCATACCCCAAGAATGGGGGTTTTTAGCCACACATGAAGAAATAACAAAATATAGCTAAAATGATACTAAAATCAAATGGGTATAAGGAATAAAACCTTGATTTAAGCAAAAGAAGAAGAATGGAGAAGACCCACTTCCAACTTGGGAAAGATGAACTCCTTCTTTCTTTAAGTCTCCGAAAAACCCTCTCCAAACTTGAGAGAAAATATCCCAAAAAGTACTATTCTATTCTGGAAATTAAAATAAATGTTCGACTCTTTAAAAATGAATAACAAGTTTAGTATGTATAGACTTTAGAAAATAGTGTTGGTGGATCTTTCGGCGAGGTTACTCGGAATCGCCGATTAACTCGGCGATTCCCCCTTTGGTGTAGTTCGTCGCCGTCTTGCACTAGCCATCAGGATCATCGTGCTCTGTGTCATTGGGCGACCTATTGCTTCATGGAATTATTCGGGGAAACGCTGACTACTCCTTTCATCGCCTTTTTGATCCTGCTCCTTCAAGGCTTCGCGTACTGGAACTGAGAGCGGAGTGCGTCCCTTCAGTGAATCGCCAAGCGTACTTGGCGATGTGCAGGCTTTAGCTTCTTCATTTTTTTCAGCCTTTTTGTGCCTTTTTGCGCCTAAGTGTCCATGCTTCCACTAAAACTTCAAATACCTGAAACTTAAGAGTTTTCATCAGATATTGTGACAAAATAAGCATTTGAGGACACTACTCCTATCAAAATAAAGCCCTAAATGAGTCAATTTGTGGACTCATCAAGGGGTTGGGGACGATTATTATTGATTTATTACACTTATTTAAGGCTATATAAAGTATTAAAATCCTTTTTCAACTCATTACTCTCAAACCAAAAAATTAGAAACTACCCTCCTCTCCAAATATTCTCTCTCTAGAAACCACCATTAGACAAGAAGGAGTCAAGGTTTCAAGCTCGAGATTTCACCTTCCTCACCCAATTTTCGTGGAGTTTCTTCAATAGAGGTATGCTAGTCCTTGATTAAATTTCATTCAAGGAGCTTTATCAAAATATTATTTCAACTTTCCGAAATCCCCCCAAAACCTAGGGTTTCAATCTAAGCATGGGTTCAAATCCAAAACATTTTCAAAGGTTTATATGTGATGAATAATGAATGAATTGTCGAATTAATGGTCAATTATGATGAATTTCTCCTATGAACCCATGTTTTCCCCAAAGTATTAAATTGGAAGTTTGTGATTTGGGTTGAATGATCATGAAAGTATGTTGAATTGTTTATGGCTATATTGAATTAGTTATGGAGTCATGATATTTCCCTTATCTAATGTAGTATTCTAGATGTTTGGGTTCAGATTGATTCATAGCCGTGGAGGGAAATTCCATGAAAGATCTATGTATTATCATGATGTGAAGTATATGTGTGTGACCTCAATGAAAGTAGTACGATTATGTTTAAAATGTGATTGTGTTAGTATTGAATGCTTATTCTCAATTAAAACTCATGAATGATGATGATAGAATGTGAAGGGTTTCTATAATTTAATGTTATATCTTGAATTGGTAGGCTTAGGGATCATCTTCTTGTATAAATGAAAGTAATGTGAATGTTATATCTTGAATTGGTAGGCTTAGTCATCTTCTTCTTATGTAATGAATGTATCTTGACTTATTGAACATGAATCAATAGACCTAATGTTGGTAGCCCTTTCATGAGGAGTCTATGAATGAATGTAATGATAAACCTTGAATCGGTAGACCTAATGTGGGTAGCCCTTTCATAAATGAATGATGAAGTATTCTAGGCTATTTCTTGAACCGATAGACCTAATGTTGGTAGCCTTTCATGATGAGTCTAGAAACTAATGTGATGATAAACCTTGAATCGGTACACCTAATGTTAGTGGCCCTTTCATGTGTGAAATGATGAACCTTGAATCAGTAGACCTAATAGTGGTGGATCTTCTTGAGGATTTAATGAGCTATTCTTATAATGATGAACCTTGAATCGGTAGACCTAATTATGGTGGCCCTTTCATGTGTAATGTAGTTTGGGCCGGTAGACCTATTGTTGGTAGCCCTCTCAAGTACAATAATGTTAATGTGATTGAACTACTCTATGGGAATGGAGACTAAGTACCAGGTGGATATGGTTAGGTGGAACATCTCCCTACGTTAGGCTGGGTTTTAATGAACATCTTTTTTATCCCATAACTATGTGACCAGATATGATATTAGCTAGTGGATCCAACTAAGCTAAAATACATCTAGTTCTACCTTAGGCAAGTAGGACACCTTCTTTCAGTGTGGGGTACATGACACCAGATTCCATGGTTTGCTCTCATGGTCTATGTCAGTTAAAGCTTATTCCCATCATGTAAGATGCGTGCTATGGTTGCTTGAGAAGTTCTATGAAGTGTAGGTGGTAGTATGGGATGTGATCCATGCATTGCACGAGTAGGCTTGGGAGGGATATGATATGATTATCCAATGTTTTAATGTCTAATGAATGAATGTGCTCTTAATGAAGCTAATGAAAAATGTTGACTTATATGCTTAATGAAATGATGTAAGCTTTACTTGGATTGTATTATGAGTTACTTCCTTGTGCTTACTTATGAAATGTTTATGTTCCTTAAGTGTGGGCATTGTCTAAAGATGAAAAGGAAGAATGGTAAGTTCATCTAAGGTGACCTCAAGGTGGTACGTAGTGGGAATAGTAGTATGGGATGCTATTCTCACACTGCACAAATATAGCTTAGTGTTTCTTGATGTGAATGTTCTAATGTGATGAAATGGCTTATATGTTGAATGTGATTGTATCTTATGCCTCATATGCTTATGTTTATGATATTTCTCAAAAATTTGCATAAGCATGGTTTTCAACCAAAATGTCCTTTTTAACCATGGGTTTTGCATGGCTATCATACTCAGTACATTTAATGTGCAAACCCATACTTCTTCTATTTTTACTACAAAGTGTAGGTTCTGGCATTTGAGACGATTCCTTCTAGTTGAAGTTTGGATTGAGTTCTTCCAAGGTTTGTGGTATATCCTCATAGATCCGAGAACAAGTGCTTCATTGTCATTTCATGTCTTTCATTGTACTAGTTACTTTAAGACTCTCTATTGTAAAGGGATGTGACCCTACTTTTGATTCGAAGATTGTATTTAGATGAACATGTGAGACTAGTAGACTTCTGCGGTTTTAAATGATGTTTTCAACTGTATGGATTAAACGTGTTTTAAATTCTGTTCTATTTTTATTATCTTATGTGATGACATGCTATGAGTCTTGTATGAGATTTTTCGTAGTATTGTACACCCGGTTACGTTCGAGGTGTAGGCTTGGGTCGTGACAGTTCCAGTGTGCCAGCCTTGAGGGAGGAAACCAAGTCAGCGACAAAAAAGAGCGGTCAACGAATCGCCGAGTAGTTCGGTGAAGTAAAAAGACATCGCACATAGGTACATATCTTAAGGCCAAGGAAAAAGGTGATGGAGGAGATCGATTGGCGGCTCACCGAGTGGTTCGGCGATCCCGACTTACTTCGCCGAGTTGCCATTCGTGGCTTTTTTTTGCGACTATAAATTAGATTTTGAACATTTAGTTTAGGATCTATCTTTAATTTGGTAGAATTTAGAACACTTCTCTCTGTAGTTTTCCCTTGTTTTAAAGAATTTTACAGATTCAATTTGGATATTTTAGAAGTAGGTTGCGCAGTTTTGATAAATTGAAGCATTGTAAAGACTAAATCACTCTTAACCAGTTGATGGATAATCGATTTGGAACTTGTTCTTACCTTTTTTTTATGATGTTTGGTTAAAACCCCAATTCTTGGGGGTGTGATCATGTGATTTTGGGTTGAATTAGTTTATGGGTATTGTTAATTAAAAGTTTAAATCCTATTTTGAAGTGAGTTTAATCATTAATTGTGGTTTAATTTATGAATTGTAGTTGCAAATGCAATTCTATCTTTGTGTTCTTGGCTTGCTCGAGAGAGAGGTTTTAGGACTAAGATTATTGATTAATGATTTATTGGTATTAGGTTGATTTGGGTTTATCTCGAGAGAGTGAATCATAAACCCAATCCCACTCATCTAACTCGAAAGAGTGAATGAATTAAGGTGTGGGTTGTTCTTCCTTGTTATGCTTGTTGATGTTCGAAATAAATCACCTGATTTGGGGTAGTTGTTCGAGAGAAAACTATATTTCGTATAGTCAAGCCTACTCACTGATATTTAGATGTTTACTAGTAGTTTCAATTACCCATATATCAATATTTGCCTATAATTGATCACATCCCGAGAATCCTTCTCCCTATTGTTAGTTCGAAGTGTTTGTGATTGTTTGTAGTTGATAATCAAAACCGAAACCCCCATCTGACATTCATGTCACCCCTTTATTTGATAAATGTCTTTTTTGATAATATATATTCCTATGACTAATTAGACCACGTTTGCACTTCCTAATTGAGTTTAAAACGCATACCGATCCCTGTGGGATTCGACCCCAACTTAATTATTGAGTTTTATACTCATTTACAATTGTTGACACCTAGAATTGGATGAGGTGTGCTTGAAACCTTAAATCAAAATGGCACCACTGTCGGGGAGTGGTGTTGTTTGAAATTCTTTTGGTGAAGTTGAATTGTGTTCTTCTTAGTTATAGTTGAATCTACTTATTTTTAGTTTTGGTTTTGTGTTGCTTGTGCTAAACAGAGGAGGAGATGAGCGTTAACGGAAGTAATGGCAGCCAAGTGGGCCACCACGATGATGTTGGAAACTTCATAATGTCAATGACCCAATACAAACGGGTAGTGTTGAAGCCCTTTGTTTACCTCCAGCTAAGGGAAACATTGTTTTTCACATCACAAGCACCATGCTTCAGCTTCTTCAAGTGAAGGGTTTATTTGGAGGTTTGGCTAATGAGGATCCTCATGAGCATATCATAAATTTTGTTGATGTCGGTGGACCGTTCTCATTCAAGAACATATCGCAAGAATCGGTCCGTTTGAGGTTGTTCCCATTTTCTCTGATGGGTAAGGCAAGCAAGTGGTTGGTGGAGTTGCCAAGAGATTTTATCACTTCTTGCATGGAGCTGATCACAGTATTTCAAGTGAGATTTTGCCTCCATCAAAGATGATGACTCTTAAGGACAGCATCCAAGGTTTCAAATGCTTTGAAGGTGACTCCATCCACGAAATGTGGCTAAGGTTTAAGAAGTTGGTTCTGCAATGCCCACCTCATGGATTGCCCAACAATTTGCTGCTGCAATATTTCAATATGAGCCTTGACTCGGTGAACAAAGGATTTGTTGATCAACTTATTCCTGGTGGTATCATGAAACAATCCTATGAAGTACATTCCTAACTCCTTGATTGCATGACCAAGATCAACAATGCATGGTACACTCGAGAGAACTAGGTCTCTCCTCTTAATTTTAGAATGATAAAAGAACATCTGGAAAAAGATCAAGAGAGACACCAAAACATGGCAAATATGATGACCCAGCTGGATATCTTGGCTAGAAATGTCATGGGTCTTGGTACGAAGGGTGTTAATGTTGTGGGTGTTGATGAAATGAAGCCTAATTTGAAGCGCATTACAATGAGGAAGTGAACTTCCTAGCCAACCAAGGAGGAGGCTATCATGGTAACTACCCAAGACCGGGTGGAAATCAAGGTTGGAACAGAGATGAGGGTTGGAGAGACCATGACATAGATTTGCGTGATCGGAATGCCACTTGGAAGGAAAGAGAGGGGGAGAAGGATAAGTACGTTCCTTCTCATGAGCATGAAAAGCATAAAGATTCTGAGGGTGGTCGTATGGAAGATATGCTCTCACGCATTCTCAACAAGGTTTAAGGGTCCGATAAAGTGTTGAAAAAAATGAAAGAGGATGTATCAACTCTTAACCAAATGGTGACCTCTCACTCAGTCTCGATTAAACATCTGGAGACCCAAGTGGGTAAGATTTCTTCACATATGAACCCAAGACAACAAGGGGGTTGCCTAGTGATACTATGGCAAACGCCAAAAATAAAGCTTAAATGGGTGCTTGCGTCGTTCCATGACATTAACTATGGCATTTCTTGGGAGGCAACCCAAGTTTTTAATGCTTTAAGATTGATTATGAATAACAGGTGTGGATTGTGCAGGTTGAAAAGTGGAATGTGTTTGAGAATATGAAATTTGGCGAGCCAAGAGTCTAGTCAGCGACTCGCTGAAGAGGTCTCTGAGCTCGACTTGGACAGTCGTTAGACCCACAAAAGCTAAAGTGGAAGTCTATAAAACCTGGCAGGCCAATTGCTGAATCGGCGAGCCCAATTTTGTCCGTCGTTTGGACCCCCAACTTGACTGGAGGTCTTGTAAAACTCGGCGAGGTAAGTTACGACTCGGCGCATCGTCGAGTGGTGCTGCATGGTCGACTAATACCGCTGAAAGGGCTGCGAACTAAAAGGTTTTAAAAGGCCAAATTGTTTAAAATTTCAAAATCTTTCATATTCTCTCATTTCTAAACCCGTAAACTCTTACCCGCACTTTAGAATTCCCATATTTTACTATTTTTATTCATTTTTGTGTGTGAGCTCGTGCTCGGATTTGGATTGCTTTGCCGCCTAGCTTGTAAAATTCTATATTCGGCACTTAAGTTTGTTTTCTGAACCCCAAACTTTCGATTAATGGTTGAAATCGAATGCTTTCGGTCAATATGTGTTGTTATGTGTTGGGTCTGTGTGTAAAATATGTTTTTTGTGTTGGATTGCCTAATATGTGTTTTGAAATTTTGCTTAATTACTTAAAATAATGAATCCCTGTGTTTAATGCGTTAAAACTGATTCTAAATTATTGGGTTGCGGTTATTCTATGTTGGGTCTAGTTGGGTGTAGTATGAGTAACGCCAAATTGATCCAAATGACATAATTTGCCCAATGATGGAGCAGTTGACGTCATTCTTAAGTGCAAAAGTGATCAAATGGCTAATTTTGGCCAAATTGAGGAATGTCTGAGTACCTCGAAGCCATGGGTCCTATAGGTTTGAATTGAATTTCGTACTGTGTGTGTTTGATTTTGATTTCATGGGGATCGCCCTTAATTTCTTAAATTGGTTAAGTTGAGTCTTTAACTTTTGGCCGGAAGCCTGAGTACGCTAAGCTCACTAGGCGACTCGCTGAAAGGTTCCTTTGATCGCCCTTTTTGTGTCCCTAACCCCTAAAAAAAACTGTAAAATTCGGCGGGCTAGTCTGAGCTCGTTTACTAGTGTCGATGATTCGCCGAAGGTCCCTGGATATCACCAACATGCCTGATTTCTGGAAATTTTTTATGCTGGTCCTTTCGGCGAGCATGATCTAGCTCGCCGAAGTGACTCGCCAACTGGTTCGGTGAGTCTTTCTACATCTTGAATTATCCAAATTTTCTTGAATTATTTCAAACTCTTTCTAATGTATTTTGCATATATGGCTAGGACCAATTTCGGTGAAAGTGGAATGCCGCCCCACAAATGAGCACGAGGTATTTTAATTAATGAGGGAGCAATTGCTTCCTCCAAAATAGGCAAGAAAGAACCTCCAAAGGGAGGCAAAGGCAAGGGAAAAATGCCCGTAGCTAAGAGACCGGAGAACAACTCCGACAGTAATGGGGAGTGTTTTGATTCTCGGGCCTCATTCTCCGAGCCAAATGATGATCAATTACTATAGACCCGGCGAGCAGAGATTCGTGCAAAGACTCGTCAAGATCCATCTAGGATTCTGGAGTATAGCCCTCCTGCTATAGATACAGTGCCAGCTCCGGCACAAACGGTGGTTCCAGCACCACTAGTTCAAGGTCCTCCTCCCCGGTTACTCAATTGGTTAAACGTTGAGGTATTGAGGACCATCCTAGAAGACAAGAGATTGTCCACGGATGGTGTGGTGTGCAGATACCCTCTTGTGTGGGAAACGCTCTGGTTCCACATATTTGAAATATTCACCAGGCCTCGTGGCCAATATATTCCCACATGGTTCAGAGAGTTCTACATTGTGTATAGTGACTTAGTACCCCAGGGTAAGAACAAGGATAGTGCCTTCAGACCGGTGGAGTCCATGATGGTACGGGGGAGGATAGTGAGATGCAACAGTGATGATATCAATGATGCACTTGACAGGGCTACAGGTTTTTCAGCATGACTACCATAGCATGAACACGACACATACTCTAGATGAACTTAAGGCTAGCTAGCTCTCTTCATTTCTGACATCACCCCAAGTGGATTGAGGTCGGAGCCCCAATTGAGAAGAAAGACGTGAATATAGTAGCTCGGTATTGGTTCAGCTTCATCAACAACTCTATCACGACATCGCAGAATGAGTCCATCCTCTACCACCCAAAGGAAGTCTTCCTCAGATTGAGCATAGCTAGGAAGAGGTTGAACTTGGGGCTGCTTATAGAGAAGGAGATAGCCATAAGGGTCAAACAGCGTCATACATCCCTTCCATTTACAATACTTATCACTGAGTTGTGTCGGTGGGTTAGAGATCCTATTGACGAGTAGAGGGATGTTGAGGTTACACCCACATCCTCTACTGACATCTGGCTTATAGAGGCCAAGTACACACGGGAGGAGGCAGATAGAAAGAGAGCAGTTTCAATAGATACATCCTCGGAAGTGGATATTGAGTCTATACTTGCAGAGACATCTTTGCCTACTCCGGCCTCCGAGCCTTCTTGTACATCTACTTGTACTCTTTCCCAAGCCCCATGTTCTTCTACTGCCTCCCAACCTCCTAGAGATACTACAGGTACTACTACCTCAAGAAATCCGATCACTCAAGCCATGCTCCTCAAGATAGGGCACCTAGACCATTCTGTGATGTGCCGGCTTCCCGACTAGAGACCGAGGTGCCCTGGATGATTGAAAGAGCTATTTCAGCTGCACTGACACCCCTCCAGACTTCCATTGATTCTCTCACAGCGAGAGGTACGATTTATGAGAAAGAAGAGGGGGTTACTACTGAGGTCAGGACTTTGAAATCCGATGTGTCAGAGCTACGGAAGGATGTGGACCATATAAAGTCGATAGACTTCACCTCAGTCTTTAAGGCAGCCGAGGGTATAGATGTCCCAACCCATTCTGATATACCTCTGGCTACCACCGGAGATGATACTATGGAAGATGTGGCTTCTGAGTAAGAGTCTGAGACAGATGAGGAGCAACTAGATGTTGATGAGGCGACCATTTATAAGGATCTGCCTGATTTGGAGGAGATGATTGTACAGTCAGTTATTCAGACACCATTGACAGATACCTCCAGGGTAGGCTCTAGTGGAACTAGTGTTGATGTTGCACTGGGCACTGATGCCCTACCTCAGACTGAGACCCCAGGCACTGATGCCCAGACAAATGGAGTGACTATGATGCAAACTTCATCCAGGCTTAGCCTGGTAGGATGACATTTTTACCTCCCTCTATGTTGTTTTTATTGATTATCTTTGTGTTAGTTGCATTTGAGTACAACTATTTTTTTTTGTGGGTGGGGTGAAGTATTTCCATACCTACCTCTTGTGATTACATTTTGTGTGTATATATTGGGTTTTGTGATCTATATTTTTGTTTTGATCTTAATCTTGTGGATGTTTGAGTTTGTGGCTCCTTGTTTTGAATGGAAATGGTTTTTGACCTATTTTTGAAATATGTGCCACCTCTATTGTGTGTGATTGTGGCTGTTGTTATGTAAATTTGAGTATCGATTATGATCAATACCAATTACTTGAATAGTGCTCGTAATTGAACGAAATAAATGTGCGTCTACAATGAGGCCAAATGAAGTTGCATAGACAATGTGTGAACTTTTAGCATCTCATTATGACTAGCCAGTTATCGAATGAGTTTCTTGTGATGAACATTGCACACTAGATAGAAAGTGTGGAGTCTTCATCGATATTGGTGTCAAGGCCTTGTGTGATGAGCTTACCTTGATCATTGTGTCTGATGACACCTAGAATTTGCCCCGTTGGTCCGATTGACTAAGTGATGCAAACACTTGAAATGATCTTAGGCAACCATTTTAAAGAGTGAAACAATTTGACATTATACCTCTTTTGTGGCCATCCTTGTGAGATGTGTGAACCTTGCTTGAACCCTCTTAAGCCTTATCCATTTCTTGGAAGAAACTCTAACAATTGTGACCCATCTATATCCATTCACCCATAACTCTCATGAAGTGTGGTTTGTTTTAATAGCCATCTTAGGCCAATAGCCTAAGTTGGGGGTATGGTGAAAAGAGAAGGTAAATCAAGAAGTGTGAAAAACATGGAACCCCTCCATGTAAAAAAAATAAATTAAGATAAGCAAACGAAAAAGAATGAAAAAGTTGTGAAATAAAAGAGTGGCAGTTGCAAAAGAAATGGTGTATCTGGTAGTCCATTTGAAGTTGAATAATGGGGTGAATTATGATCATGATCAAAATGTTGAAGAAAACGAAGAAAGTGATGTCGAGACCACATTTCATGAGGGTAGCAGCCACTGAGCCTAAATGACCCTACCTTTACACTCAGCCCCTTACAAGCCTTGAAAAGACCTTTGTGATCTTGAGTGAGCTGAAACGAATGTTGATTGGAAAATAAGGGAAAACATATGGGTGAAATCAAGCATGTGTTCATATTTGAGTACCTTTGTTGAGATTGAACTTGCATTTGAAGCAAGTATTGTGAACTTGAGCATCTTTGATAATTGTGAGTCACAATTTGAATCTTTGAGTGCATAATTGATCATTGCATGAGTAAGTTGAACCTTATTGTTTGCATTCATGTTGAGTCTTATGCAACACTACTTGACACATCCTTTTTGAAATACTGAACTTGAGTTTTACTTGAGGACAAGCAAAAGTTTAAGTTGGGGGTGTTGATGAGTCAGAGATTTGGACTCATTTAGGGGTTTGTTTATATAAATTTAGTGTCTTCAGATGCTTAATTTGTGCCATAAAATAATGTCAAATGCTTGATTTTCAGGTATAGATTGAGGAACAAAGAAAAGACACTAACATGCAAAAAGGAACAAAGCAAACTAAAGAATTGAAGAAAGGCAAGCCTGGTGATCACCAAGATCACTTGGTGAATCACCGAGTGGCAAAATTTTAGGCCTAAAGTTCCAGTGTGCCATCCTTGAGGGAAGAAACCAAGTCGGCAACAAAAAAAAGCAGTCGGTAAATCGCTTAGTAGTTTCGTGAAACAAAAAGAGATCGCCCAAAGTTACAGACCTTAAAGATGCTGAATGCCAAGACAAAAGGCGATGGAGGAGATTGATTGGTGGCTCACCGAGTGGTTTGCCGAGCCCGACTTACTTCGCCAAGTTGCCATTCGTGGCATACTTTTTGCGACTATAAATTAGATTTTAAACATTTATTTGAGGATGTATTCTTTATTTGGTCGAATTCAGAACAATTTTTTGTAGTTTTTCATAGTTTTGAAGAATTTGAGAGATTCAATTTGGAGATTTTAGAAGTGGGTTCGAAGAATTGACAAATTGAAGCATTGTAAAGAATAAATCACTCTTCCTCAGTGGATGGATAATCGATTCCGTACTTGTTTTTACCTTTTTATGATGTTTGGACAAACCCCCATTTCTTGGGGTGTGATCATGTGATTATGGGTTCAATTAGTTTATGGGTATTGTGAATTACTACTTCAAATGCTATTTTGAAGTGAGTTTAATCATAAGTTGTGGTTTAATTTATGAATTGTAGTTGCAAATGAGTTATATTTTTTGTGTTCTTGGCTTGCTCGAGAGAGGTTTTAGGACTAAGATTATTGGTTAATGATTTGTAGGTATTGGGTTGAGCTGGATTTAGCTCGGGAGACTGAATCCTAAACCCAATACCACATATCTAACTGGAGAGAGTGGATGAATTAAGGTGTGGGTTGTTCTTCATTGTTATGCTTGTTGATGTTTGAAATAAATCACCTGATTCGGGGTAGTTGTTCGAGAGAAAACTATCTCCCTTATACTCTAGCCTACACACTAATCTTTAGTTGTTTACTACTAGTTTCAATAACCCATATATATGTATATTTGCCTATATTCGATCACATCCCGCGAATCTTTCTCCCTATTATTAGTTCGAAGTGTTTGTGACTGTTTATAGTTGATAATCAAAACCAAAACCCGCACCAGACATTTATTTCATAAATATCTTTTTCTTATAATTTTTATTCATATGGCTAATTAGACCAGTTTTGCACTTCTTAATTGAATTTAAAACACGTACCGCTCCTTGTGGGATTTGACCCCAAATCAATTTTTTATAATTTTTATTCCTATGGCTAATTAAGCCCCGTAAAATGTGTACCAAAGAAAGGAGGCATCACGGTGGTTCCAAATTAATGAGAAAGAGGAACTCGTCCCTATGAGGCTAGTGAACGGTTGGAGAGTATGGATGGACTATCGAAAGATAAATTCACGGACCGAGAAAGATCATTTTCCAATACCATTTATGGACCAAATGTTTTATATGCTTGCGTGGAGGGGATTGTACTGCTTTTTGGATGTCTATTCCGGATACAACTAGATTTTCATTGCATCGAAAGATTAACAGAAAACTACTTTAGCATGTCCCTATGGGATATTTGCTTTCAAAAGGATGCCTTTTTAATTGTGCAATGCTCCGGCAACATTCTAACGATGTATGCTTTCTATTTTCGGAGATATGGTGGAAGACTAAATGGAGGTATTCATGGTTCATTTTTCAGTCATTGGTGATTCATTTGAAGGATGTCTTGAACACCTTGAGCAGGTACTACAAAGGTGCGTCAAAACCAACCTAGTTCTATATTGGGAGAAGTGACATTTCATGGTAAAGGAGGGAATTGTTTGGGGTATAAAATTTTAGTAGAAGGAATGCAAGTGGATCAAGCAAAAGTCAAAGTCATTGCCAAGATCCTATCTCATATTTCGGTAAAGGTGTCCGAAGCTTTCTAGGCCATGCGGGTTTCTACAGGTGGTTTATCAAAGATTTTTCCAAAACAACTCACCTTCTTTGCAAATTGCTAGAAAAGGAATCTACCTTCCATTTTGATGACGCTTCCCTCAAAGTATTCTTTTGCTTTAAAAAAATGGCATCAGCCCCGATCATTATTGCCCCTGATTAGAGTATCCCATTTGAACTCATGTGTGATGCTAGTGGTGTTGCTTTGGGGCTGTTCTTGGTCAAAGAAAAGATAATTTATTACATCCAGTTTATTATTCAAATAAGACATTGAATGTGGCTCAAAAGAAATATACGGTAACGGAGCAAGAACTACTAGCAGTGGCGTATGTATTTGAAAAATTTAGAGCATATTTGTTGGGAACTAAAGTAGTGGTGCACACACATCATGCTGCCATTGGATATTTGATGGCTAAGAAAGATGCAAAACCAAGACTGATTTGATGGGTGTTGTTGTTACAAGAATTTGATTTTTGAGGTAAAGGATCGAAAGGGGTGCGAGAACCAAGTGGCAGATCAGTTGTCTCGTTTAGAAACTAACCTTGTTAACTCCAATGAGAGGGACATTGAGGCAAATTTCCTGATGAAACATTGATGAGGGTGACCCAAGGCAACTCACCTTAGTATGCTGACTTCACTAACTATGTAGTGTCGTGAATAATACCCAAGGGTCTGAACTTCTACCAACAAAAAAGGTTCTTGTTTGATGTAAAGAGTTACTTCTGGGACGAACCATATCTATTTAGAGAATGCACAGATCATATGATTGGTAGATGCGTTCTGGAAGAAGATGTCAATGTAATTCTCAATGCATGCCACATTTCACCTGTTGATAGTCATCATAACAGGGTGCGCAAAGCCGCAAAAGTGTTGCAAAGTGGCTACTATTGGCCATCACTATACCAATGTGCTCACAGTTTCGTTAAATAAGGCATACAATGCCAAAAAAAAGGAGTATCAAGAAAGCATGAGTTTCCTCTTAACCCCATCATCGAGGTCAAACTATTTGATATGTGGGGAATCAACTTCATGGGACCGTTTATGAGATCTTTTGGAAACAAGTATATATTGGTAGTGGTCCATTACGTCTCCAAGTGGGTAGAGGCTGTAGCTTTGCCTAACAGTGAATGAAGGAGTGTGGTGTAGTTCTTGAAGCGATACATATTTACAAGGTTCAGGACCCCACGTGCTATTATCAGTGATGGAGGGTCTCATTTTTGCAACCGGTTGTTACTGCACTATTGGGCAAATATGAAGTCAAGCATAAAGTTGCAACGCCCTATCATCTGCAGACAAGTGGCCAAGTTGAAGTGGCAAATTGAGAAATAAAAGGTATCGTGGCAAAAACAGTTAATGCAAATCTGACCGGCTGGTCTCAGAAGTTGGATAATGCTCTTTGGGCATACCATATTGCTTTTAAGATACCAATCGACATGTCTCCATATCAACTCATATTTGTAAATTGTGTCACCTACCAATCGAGCTTGAGCACAAAGCACTATGGGCATTGTAGTCGTTATATCTGAATTGAGGGGATGCTTCAAAAGGGAGAGTTAGTCAACTCCATGTATTGGAGGAGTTCCGATTAAGGGAATATGAAAGTTCAGCTCTTTATAAAGAGAAAATGAAAAAGTGGCATGACACTAAAATCCTTCAACAAGAGTTTTGAGTCGGTGATTTTATGTTACTTTATAATTCTCGTTTAATACTTTTTTTGGGTTTAAATCAAATCGAAGTATTCTGGCCTATTCAAAGTAACTCGGGTGTTCACAAATGGGGCAATTGAAGTCGAGGGTAAAGAAGGTCCAACATTTCAAGTAAATTGATAGCGTCTAAAACTCTAATTTGGAGAGTGTCAAGAAATATCGGTGATTGAAGTGGTGTATATGGAAAATGTGTGAGAGCATTTCTACGTCATGCCATGATGTTAAATAAGGGATTTGTTGGGAGAAAACCCATGTTTTAGTTGTTTTAAATAACGTTTGTTGAATGTGCAGGAATTAGTGAGTGGGCGATCAATGGGACTCTTTAGGTGGTTCACCGACTGGTTCAACGAACCCGTTTTAGTCTGCCTTTTTGGTCTAGCCAAAGAAGCCAACATTCTACAAATTTCATGGACCTAACAGACTATTCGACAGTTCGTCGAATGGTTTGGTGGGCCCATTTTCATCCGCCCTTCGATCCGAACAAGATGTCCATCATTCAGGATATTTTGGTGAGTTGGCTTCTTATCTGCGGATCACCGAATAGTTCGGTGGCCTGAGGCAGTTCTCAACCGATGAGGCATGAAGTGAAGAGTTTCTCTTGCCATACTATTTCAATGTTATTGTTATACTGTGCATTTGAAGACAATTGCTAGTTTAGTTTGGCGGGGTGAGGTATATGCATACCTACCTCTTTTGGGCTGTTTTTATAGATAATGTTTGATTTTGTTGGTGATTATTGTGTTTGATCCATTGTTTTAATGTGAATGTGCTGGTGTTGACCAAAATAAAAGGAAAATTTACCTCTTAATGTTTATAAATTTGGTTGTTCTCTTGAAAATTTGAGTGTTTGTTGTCGTCAAAAAGGGCAGATGTTGACCAACGGAAAGCATGGGATCAAAAAAGGTAGAATTTACGTTCCTTGCGCAACTTTAGAAAGGAGAGAATGACTTTCTGAAATTCAAATTCAAACTTGAAAAGGATCTTCCTTTTTCTTGAAGAATGCGGGCCTTGTTTCGTAGTGAATTTATGGATTTGAATACTTCTAACACTGAATTTTTTTTGGAAATTCAACCTGACTTGTACCTGGAACAGAGAAAAAGGGTATCCAATTGAAATCCAGGCACTTTTTTCTATCTTTTGCTTAGATATGCTCGGTAGATGCTAAAGCCAGAGCGTGAGGCAAGAATTGATCGAGCTGATGACTTGAATAGTGCTCTTGATTGAACGATATGTGTGTGTGATTCCAATGAGGCAAATTTGAGTTGCATAACTCATATGTGAACTCTTAGCATCTCATTTTGACTAGCTGGTTATTGAAATGTATCTTGTGATGATCGTTGCACACTAGCTTAAATTGTAGGGTCCTGTTTGATGATTGTGCTGAATGTCGTGTTTGGTAAGGTTGCCTTAAAATGTGTGCTTAATAATACATAGAACTTGCCCCATTTGTCCTATCAACCAATGTCGGCGAATAGAGATGATCTTAGGCACAATATATGTAGAGTGAACCAAAATTGCCATTATACCTCTTTGTGACCACCTTGTGAGAGTTTGAACCTTGTTTGGCACCGTTTGAGCCTATCCTTTTCTTTGGATGAAACTTGAACTCATTTGACCTCTTTCTATCCCACCTAAAGTCTTCATGGAGCATTGGTTAATTTTTAATAGCCAACTTAGGCCAAAGTTGGGGTGTGGTGAAAAAAGAGCAAAGTCAAGAAGTTTGAGATGTTCTTTCTTTGAAGGGTCATGTTGAAAAAGATGGAACCCATACATGTTATAAAAAGAGCAAAGTGAAAGAAGAAATAGATCAAAAAATAAAAGAATTGTTGAAATAAAGTTTTTACAATGGACAAAATATGAGGTATCCAATGAGTCATGCTTAAAAGACTATATGGTGGATTATGAAATCAAAAAGAGTGAAAGAGAAGGAGAAAAAGTGAAATGCAGGCCATGCTTCATAAAGATAGAAGCCACTAAGCCAAAATGATCTTACCTTTACTATCAACCCTGTTACAAGCCTTGAAAGTCCTTTGTGATATTGATTGAGCCTAAGATCATGTTGATTAGAAAATACAGGCAAGCCGATGGAAAAAAACCAAGCATGTGTTTATCTTCGAGAGAGTGAGAGTTGCTTTTGATTCTGAAATTCTTAAATTTTGATGAGCTTTGAGTGAGCATGAATTCATTTTTTATGTGAGGGCATTCAAATACTCTTATTGAGCTTGAATTTGCATTTGAAAATAACATTGTGAACTTGAACTCTATTTGATCATGGCTAGTCACAGTTTGAAACTTGTAGTGTACAATTGAACAATCCATGGATAGGTTGACATGTCCATTCATGTTTAGTGTTGATTAACTCTATTTGTATACATCTTGGTTGAGCTGATTGATCTTGTGTTTTACTTGAGGGCAAAGAAAAGTTTAAGTTGGGGGTGTTGACAAGTCGGGGATTTCAACTCATTTAGGGCTTAATAATCATAGTTTTAGTGTCCTCAATACCTACTTTATGCTCTAAACTGATGTTAAATACTAATTTGCAGCAATGAAGGAAAGAGAGAAAGGCAAGGACATTACCAAGAAAAAGGGACTGGAAAAGCTGAAAAAGTTGAAGAAATGCAAGGCTGATGATTGCCAAGATCACTCGATGAACCACGGAATAGCTCTTCAGCTCGCCGAAGGTTCCAGAATGTCATCCCAGGGAAAATCCAACTCAGTGATGGGAAGGACAAATTGGTGTTTCTCCGACTGGACCGGCGATGGACACGTAGCTTGCCCAAAATTATAGAATGAATAGTAAAAATGCAAACCAAAAAGGCGAGGTGAAGGAATATATGGCGCATCGCCAAATAGGTTAGCGAGCCCCACCGGGATAACATAAAGTTAGAGCAAGGAAATACTGAAAATACTAGCCAGGGAGGTGATGGAAAGCACATTCGGTGCATCATCGACCTGGTCAGCGACATACGATTTACTCCGCTGATCTGTCCTCGAGCTGAAATATCTAGAAGAGTATAAATGCGATTTTTAAGAGATGAAAAAGGGAGATTCCAATTCCAAAATGTTCCTACATATTCTAACTCTGGGTTTTTTTCCATCCAAACACTGGTTTTAGTACTTTTCGAGTAGAATTTTGAATTTCATTTTGATTTGAAGTTTATTTCAAGCATTGTGAAGACTCGAATTGTGTTTCCCAATTGATGGAGAATATAGTGGGTAGTAACTTCTTGCTTTTTATGATGTTTGGCTAAAACCCCCATTCTTAGGGATGTGATCATGTGATTAAATAGTCTGACTAGCTTATGGGTGTTAGTATTTACTAATTTAATTATTGATTTGAAGTGAGTTTGTTTGATAGTTGTGTTGTAATTCATGAATTGTAGTGACTAATGCGATTCTAACTTAGTATTCTTGGTTTGCTTAAGAAAGAGGTTTTAGAATTAAGACTATCAATTGATGATTGTAGTGATTGAGTTATTGTTGATTTAGCTTGAGAAAGTGAATGTAAATTCGATTCTACCAATCTAGCTCGAGAGAGTAGATTAATTGAGGTTTTGGGATGTTCATATTGTTATGCTTGTCAAGGTTCAAGAGTCCTCGCCTGAATCATGGTAGTTTATCAAGAGATGGCGCTATTACATCTAAAACCTAGCCTACCCACTAAGATTCAACGTGTTTTAGTAAATTATTATCACCCATATGGCGAAATTAGCATTTGACCAATCACATCCCCAAGAAACCTTCTCTACTTGATTGCTCCCCTATTTTCGTAGTGATTAATTCTCACTCTAATCCCCCCTATTTGACACTAGTTGTCAACCCCTGAAATTTACTTTAACTTGTTTCCATAATGTTTACTTCTACAAATGACGAAGACACACCTTTTTACTTCGTAATTGAATTCCATTACTTATGGATCAATGTGGCATCGACCCCAACTCTTCATTGGGTTTATACTTTATTACGACCGCCTACACTTAGAATTGGATGAAGTGTAGTTGAGCTTTATCATTATTTTGACTCATTTAGGGTTTAATACTCAAGAAATTAGTGTCTTTAATGCATAATTTATGCTCATAACTGATGTCAGAATGTTAATATGCATCAATGAAGGCAATAGAGCAAGCCAAGGACACTACAAGGCAAATATGAGCAGAAAAGCTGAAAAAGTTGAAAGAAAGAAAAGTTGGTACTCACCAAAGCCACTCAACGAGTCACCGAGTGGACCTTCAACTCACCTAAAGTTCCAACAGGCCAGCCCATGGACATGACCAACTTGGTGACCAGATTAGCAGTTCAGCGACGTGCCAAAGAGATCGGCGATATAGGTCTCAATCTTTATATTACTTCAGTTTTCTCAGAGGATCGTTAGTAAAAATATATTGTTCGAGTTGGGCCAAGTTTGGTTTCATGGTTAGGTGGGCAGTGTTCTGATGGTGTTGGTAATTGTTGGTAGGGTTCAGGATGGGAATAATATTTGTGATGGCTAGGTGGTGTTGGGTTTAGAGTTTGTAGCGGATAATCTTACTTCTGAGCTAGTTGGCATCATCTCTTGTCCTTTGTTAGCTTCGTTCTGTGGTATCTGTGTAGTATTGGTCATCTCAGATTTGTCTGTTGCATTCAGTGGCAAAGGAAAGAATTGGTTCTTACTTTACGTTTTAGGGTGATGTAGTGTATTCATGGATTTCCTATAAGCCTGAGTTTTGAGTTGGCGTTGCTTGAACCGAGAGGGTATCCAAAGGCCTGGTAGATCTTGGGGGCCATATATCCTTATCTTTGGAGCCTCTAGGTTCCTTCGTTTCCTTGACTTTCGCAGACTAAAGTCCTTTTTAGTGGTATTTGTTTTAATGACCCTCGGGAGTTCATTTTGTGGTTTGACATGTTATTACCATTTTGCCCCTTCCCATAGATTCCTTCTAGCTTTGGTGTGATGCTAGTTTGGGTGGCATGCTTCCCAAGGTGTTTGGTTAGGTTTGGTGCGCCTTTTTGAGTTTGGAGGCTTTAAGCTCGAAATAGTTGACTTTAGTCAACATCTGGAGATCCTGATGTCAAACTGGAATTTTGTAATTCCATCACCTCTAGAAGGGTTATTTTAGTCTAGTGTGATGCTTGTTTTAGTTTATGTGGTTTCCCTTTGGAGGTGGTGCGATTAGGCGTTTTAGCTTTAGAGTTTTTCCTAAAGTTTGACTTTGATTAAATATGTTGGTAAGCTTTAGAGTTTTCCCTAAAGTTTGACTTTCACTAAATTTCTTGGTAAACATGCTAGAAATCAAATTATATCAACGGTTAGCTTTGGAATGTCGAGTTTGGTCTGGAATGGCCATTGGTTCAGTTCCTGAGGCTATCTGGTTAAGTTTCTATCCTTTGGCATTTAGGTTGTGGTTCTTTGAAAAGTATTGACTTTGGTCAACATTTTGATGAAACGCCCTCAAATGGTTGTTTCACTGAGTTCTTAATGTTGTTTACAAGTGGTTTGAACTTTTGGTTTGCGTCGTTTGGATTCCAAATGAATTCTGAGGGCTTATTTGATGTTTTGGACTGTTAGCCCATTTTCTGAAAACTTGGTGTCTGGTGTGACAACTTAAGCGAACTCTTGATTGCTTAAGCGAAGTCCACTTAAGCGACCAAGAGTCCGATTAAGCGAAGGGAACCTGAGAAGTGGGGGTCATATAAGTTGCCATCATTTGGCTTTTCTAAAGGCCGCTTAAGCGACCAAGTGGCAGCTTAAACGAAGGGAGCCTTTTAGGAAGGCTCTGATTTTGCGAACATTTGTTCGCTTAAACGAAGTCTTCTTTTCGCGAACAAATGTTGGCTTTTGCGATAATCGCTAGGGTAAAATCCCCTTCTTTTCTCTTTATTCAAGCATTGATTTCTTGAGCTATAAAGCTCCATTTTTTTTATTCGAGTTGCGTTTTGTTTGTAATTTTTATGGCTATGTGTGGGACTGTTTGAGGGAGTGTGAAGATCATTGATCTAAGGTATTTTATTCTTCAAAGAAGGCTGACCAACCCTATTTCTTATTATTTCATGGTTTTTAATTGCATGGGTTGTTTTCTCCCTTTCCATGCATCAAATTGTGTCAAATTTTCAAGCATGGGCTCGTAATGGAGTTTAGGACCTTCTAATGGAGTCAATTTTGGGATTCTCGGTGTGGGTTCTATATTCACATTTACTCAAATTTTGGGCCATCTCCAATTATGGTGATTTTGGTATATAAATGTTTGTGTTTGTGTTGTGATCAATAATTTTCTGGCGTGGCGGTGATCGGAGGTGATTTGAAGAGGAGTGATGTAGTTCAATGGTTTTGAAGCACACGTGTTCAACTTCGAGGTAGGATACGGTCTACTTGTTCTTTGATTGAGCTTTCTTAGATGATGTTTATCATTTATTGCATGTGATTTGGGACTGTTTGTAGTAGGTTTAGGTTTATCTATCATAGCTTTATATTTTCAATCAGCTTGAGCCTTAGGCTAGTTAGAATTGTAAAATCCTTAGTTTAGGTTGGGGATTCTTCACTTATGCCTTAGTTTAGTACTTTAAATCTTCTTAGAGTTTTTACTCGTTACCTTATGGGTAGTCGGTGTGATTAGTTCCTTTAAGTGAGTTCTGGTTTTATCCTTATATTTTATAATTTTTAATGGGAGTGGTTCTCAAGTTGGGTTTCCTCTGTTAGTGTGGGGACCATGAGGTCGTGCGTCTGTGGGGTTTCGCTCTGGTTAGACTTGTACATGTGATAAAGTTCCTATACCTTGGTTTAGTTTTGGATTCCATTCCATGCTTCTGTTTCTCATGAGATGGGGTTAGTTGTGCTTATGCCACTTTTGGTGGTATCTTTTGGTGGAAGGGGTGTTCCTTTTATACTCCTTCACTTTGTTGACTCATGGTGATCCTTTTCTATGTTTTTTAGACTCATTTCCTTCTCTTTTTATCTCTGCTGAGTTGGTTGAGGTATTTTTGGCCCGAGGACAAGAAAGATCCCAGGTTAGTTCCTATACTTTAGTAGTGGGAGCTAGTTCCTATACTTTAATAGTGAGAGCTTCTTATCCTATTTGTGCTTGTGAGTGTGTTCTTTGGATGCTGGTACGACATACGTTGCATTGATATCCTCATGCTCACATGACTAGTAGTACGAACCAGTGTATGCATTGGTTCTCAGCATACTTTGGAGAAATGATTGTTTTTCCCAATTACTTTTAAAACTAATCTTTTATGGGGGTCGTACTACCTTTATTATTTTACAAATGGACTTGAGGTTTAGAGGAATCTTGGATGTGCTCATTTTAACTTTACTGGTTGAGGAATTACTGACCCTTTCTGTACTATTATGTTGATTACATCCAGTCACACTGATGGAGCGGAAAGTCCTTGATCAGGACCAGGGAGGTATATGTGGACACTCATGAGTCCCACATGGATTCCTCTATTCGTGTGACCTACCGAATAGGAATTAGGAGGTGCACATGGGTCCTACGTACCTTACTGTCTGGGACTGAGGGGTAGGTGTATATATCTTGGCACTATTGGTACTACTTATTTTAATTGAATAGCTCGTATTCATTATGCATTGCCTATCACCAGTATAATTTATTGTTGTTTGTGCCTGCTTGTCATATGGGGGCCTTACGGGTTTAGTTTGTTATTCTGTACCTTCTGGGCTCATAGGGGATTGGTAAGGTTATTGTTAAACTATTTTCTTACTTGTGGTAGTATGAAGGGTGGATCTTTGGCTGAAGGTAGATATTGCCCAATGTTTGATGTTGTTGTGCATGTTTGGTTTGGGATAGTCTTCTTGGATTTTACTTGACATATGTGATTGTTTCTGTTAGTATAACTTTGGGTTAATTGTCTCCTTTAGCAGAGCTTTGTCATGTTTAGGTTGATGGGCTAGCACATCCAGATTCGTCCCTTACTTCCTTCATCTGTTTCATTAACTCTCTGTTCTTTACTTCGGTTTTTTTCTTATGTTGATATTCCTGTTGTTCCTTAAGTTATCTGTTATATATGATCACTTCTTACTGAGACCCACTTGTTGGTACACATACTACACTAATGCACCCTGCAGATCGTGGTAAAACTTCTCACTGCTGATCTGGTCTCAAGCGGAGCAGCCTTGGAGTCGAAGATCTGGGTGAGCTCCTGGCATTCGGAGTTGCCTCACACTCCCTCTGTGTTAAACTAGGACTAGTTTTTATTTTGGTTCCAAAGACAGTTCTGTATAATTGTACTGTCATTGTACTTTTATTGTAACTAGTTGCTCAAATATTGGTTGATGCCAGGTCTTGGGTTCGTTTTTGTATTGATTTGATTCTCTCGTTTCAGCTTTCTTCTTGTCATTGTTGTTTTTCTTCCGCAATTATTTTCATCCGTGTAATAGCCCGATGCTTCTAATTCCGGTCTATGGGTTAGGCTTACCTACTGGTGGGATGTAGTATTTGTCATCACAACCTGAATTTTTGGGTCGGGACAGATATTCTGATTGGTATACTCAATAAGATGAAATTTTAATTCTATTTTAAATTATTTCTACTAGTAGAATAATTTTGATATTTTTTTGCTCCAATTGTCTCAATTGAAAAAGTTTTCAATCTACAATCCATATGAATTAACTTAAGATAAAATCGTTTGTGGTGTTATGTAACGCAAAAAAATTTATGTATCTCTATTCGTGTCTTACAAATTACTACAAAAATTATTATATTGCTAATTGAAAAAATCTAGTTATCAAATTATAATTAACTTCACATATTTTTATAATTTATGCGAATAAAATATATAAGAAAAAACATTAAATAAAATAAGATCTCCTTTTTCAAAATTTTATTTGAACTCTTATTCGACAACAAATTTATAACAATCGAAGAGTGTAAAAAATTATACAAAATAAAACAAGACAAGTGAGGAAATTTTAAGAGATATACCATGGTGGAATCAAAACCAATTGGAGATTGATAAATATTCCAGTACTAGATTAGAATCTCGTAAGCCGATATGAAGCGATAAAAGCTTTTACTTTTTTTGGGAATTCAAGAAATCCTCGAAAATTACTTTTTGTTGAAGAAAATTAGCTTGACACAGAAACTAGGCAATGTAAATAAGGGAAAATTTATAGTTTATTTATATATATATGATTGGTTGGTCAAATTTATTTTCTATCTAGTAACCATAAGTATTTTTCACTTAAAAGAAAATATCTCTTTCATCTGACTATCCACCATTGAGGCTGATATCTTGAAGCAATCTAAAAAGTTTTGTTCAGAAAAAAGTAATTATAAAGAAAGAAGACGTAAATAAATCTTTAATTGACAACCAAAATAAAAAAAATTATATTTAATAAAAACTTTATTCCACTTTTTTATTTTGCTAGTCAGTAACAACGTCTTGTAAGAAATTATAACTCATAGTTAAAATACCCCTTAACTCATTGAATAGGTATAAAATTATCCCCCTTCTACCTTTCGGCCCCAAACATCCCGACGTCAATCTTTTGGCTAAAAAATGTATAATTCTAATGTCCCACACTTAAAAGGTGGATTGGAGGACAATATAGTACCAAATCTCTAGTTTAAGGGTATTTTAGGCCCTTATCCGTTAAAATAATTTGAAATTACTTAATATATGAGCTCATATGATTAACCTAGTTTTGGGTTCCATAGTAAAAGCACCCCCTCCTTTTACTTCCTCTTTCTTGCACTTTTTCTTCTTCTTGAATGTTGTCCATCATGCTAAATTATTTTTTTAAAACTTACTACAAAACAATAGGAAAAAAAAAGGAGGATAATAACGAGGACATTCATATAGAAATAATTGGTTCAATAGAAGATAATTTAATAGTTTTTTTTCTTTTATATGTACCGAAAATTCAAAATAAGTGAATAAAAATAATCTTTTCTCCTCTCCTCACCCAACCTCATCATGGTAATATTATAAATTAAAAGAATATGAACATGTAAGTTCACTTCATGTTTGAGTCTCTAATATCCCAATTAAGAAAAAGAGATAAAAATAAAAATGAATGAGGGAACGAACAAGAGAATTGAATAATTAATAGAAAATTTTGTATTAATAAAAAATAAATATTTTATATGAACATTCATATGTGCATTTTAGTTGGATCCTAAGTTATGAGTTCAGCTATAATAAATTGGGCATTGACTTAAAATAGGCTAATGGAAAGATATCATGAAATAAATAATATTTCATGAATATTATAGTCAAGTGTATTGTATCAAAATATGAATTATATGTGGTGGGGAAAAAGGTTTGAAATATATCCAATCTTTGACCGAAATTGTTGTTACAATATCAAACTTTATGGAGAACCTTTTACCCCCTGCATTATTTAATAGTGTATTTTAAAGGTATATATGTTCCCTCGTGGACATCATAAATATTGAATAATTATTAATAGTAGCGTGTCCACGTGGGCACATATATACCTTTAAAATACACTATTAAATAGTGCAAGGGCGTAAAAGGTCCTCCAAAAAGCTTGGTATCGTAACAACAATTTCGGCCAAAGTTAGAGTATTTTTCAGACCCTTTTCCCTTTTTTTATTTATTTGAAAAGGGTTTAAATTTCAACCAATCAAATTAGACAACATACTAAATAAGCATTTAATTATTTAACTTTAGGGGAGCTATTAACAATAAGCTCAAATATGAGCCGAAGGGTTAATATCGAGGATATTTATGAACCAAAAGGTTGACGTGAGGGGTATTTGGGGGCAGAAAGGTGATTGAAGGGTAATTTTGTACCGATTCGAATAGTTGACGGTGATTTAGGCCCTTTTACGAATTTATAATACATTTATTTGCACTTAAAAGGAAATGTCCCTTTGATATGGCTATCCACCATTAAGGCTAATATCTTAAAGAAATTAGATATTTTTCTATTTTTGAAAACAAGATAATGTTTTTTAATAAAACAAAGAATTAAATGACTCTTTCATTGACAATCGAAAATAAAAAAACAATATTTATTTAAAATATTATTAGACTTTTATATTTTACCAAAACAGTCAATAATGAATTCTTATAAGAAACTATAACTCATACTTGTAATTTTACCTAATTAAAAATACATATATTTAGGGTAATTATAAATTGTGATTGTTCACCTATGTTTATTCTACATAGTTGGCATGAGGGTATATGTGCACCATTTATTAAGCATAAGGGTATATGTATACATGCACATATTTTTTTACGAGGGATATGATTCTCAATATCGCAAAATTAAGGAATATATTTGTTCCTTATCGACGCAAGCTCATATACTAATTAAGAGAAAGACAAATCTTAAGCCCATGGAAAAATGTAATGCCATTGAGGAAGGCCCTCTATATACAAAGAATTATAAATCTCTTCCCTATTAAGTATTTACTTATCCTTATCTAATTTTTGTTTTGTCTTTTTCCTTCTATTTTAGCGTAAAAATGTAAGAAGTAAAAAAAGAAACTTTGTCATGTAGAGTTGGCATGCCCCTCCTTATAAAAGTGGCTCATATTTACCCCTATTGTTATACAAATGACTAACATATGCCCTTTTCCTCTGATGGAAGTGAAAAAGTTAATTTTAATTTAATGTTTTAATTATTTTTAAAAAAATATAATCCATATGAGTATATTCAATTGTAAGACCCCGAATTTTTTTTTGAGCTAAGACTCGAACCATTCTTCATTGTGAGTAAGATTTTACTAAGGAATTTAAATTTTCTTAATTGTTAAGATCACTATATGTATCACCTTGAGTTCCAAAAAGAACTAAAGAGAAATTCATCCAAGTCATCTGTAAGTTCTTTTAAGTTTTGGGTCAACTTCAAATGACCATAACTTTTAGCACATAATGAATTAGGTGGCCCATGAGGTATCTAATCGAAGATCTTTGAGACCTCTTTCTAACGCTGCCAAATTTGCTAAAATCCGAATTAGGATGAAGCAGCTAAGATTGTTTGAGTGCAACCTCTCTAGATAGGGCCTTTCCACCCGAACTAAGGAGGGGTATTTTAGTCTTTTCCGTACCCCCACTTCGTCTAAGCGTATACACCTGATTTAGGGTATAAAAAGATTAGAATTAGTTTCATTCATCCCAAAAATGTTTAGGACTTTAGAGAGAAGATTCAAGAAGAGAAAAAGTCCAAGGTTTCAAGCGTTCGTCCAAGGTTTCGACAATAACCTAGTTCTTTAAGGTATGTAAGTTCTCATATTATTGGTTTCATTCACCCACATGCCAATCATATGATTTTTATCCGTAATTTGGTTATTGAGGTTGAATGATTTGAGTTATTGAGGTTTTAGCTTCATTCCTTCTTATTGAAGTGTTGTTGTGTTCTTGAGATGAGGATCTTGTGAATGAGTGATTGTTTTGGTAAGTTTTGATCTAAGTGTGTTTAGTATATGAATCTAAGAGGATTTCGAGGAAATCATTCGAATCTAGATGAGGTAATGCTGGAAAATTGAAAAGAAAATTTGTCGAAATGATTTGGGAAGAGGGTGGCGCGGCGCACCCCAGATGTGCCAAGGGGGCAGGTGTGGGGAGCCTACAGTGCGCCAGGGAAGGGGTTCTGAAGTTTAGGGGCTGGCGCCCCGCGCCACTTAGTGCGTCAGGGTCGCCAGGTCTCCTACTCTTCCGCCCTTCTTTTCATTTGAGTTCTATTAAACCATGTCATCGATCACTTCTTGATTTTTACTATCCAAACTACATCTAATCATCGAGAAATCCTATAGATCATGATCCTTGAATTCATAATTCAAATTCAAGGTAGAGTTGAAAGTAAAGTTTGAGAAAGTCCCTTCAAGTCTTTTTGAGGAGTCTTCCATAATTACTTACAATTGTTTCAAGAATCGACTAAGTGAGTATGAGAATGAAGAGTGTGTATTCATGAGCCTACATTATTATTGAGATCCTTGAGTCGAGTCGTTCATGCCCATAAATTTCGCATGAACTCCATAAATTGAGTTTCCTTGAGAGGAGTATATCTTCAAATTCTAGTTCTTGAGTATGAAGTTCCTAATCCTTTTTGAAACAATATTTCATAATTATGGATTACCATATGTTATACATGGAGGTCCTTGAGTTGAGTCGGTCATGCCCATAATTCCGCATGAACACTATGAGTTGATAATTCTTGAGATGAGTTGTACCACTGAGTCCTTGAGTTCTGGAATTGTTGAATTCTGAGTATTTAGTCCTATATATTGTTATTAAAAACCTTTAAATGAGTTGTTCACGTTCATAATTCGGTATGAACCCTATTTTGAGAAGTCTTTTACAATTATTTATAAAAAAAATTTAAGACTTGAGTAAATGAGGATGAGGATGAGGATAGTTGAGTTTCATTTTTCAAAATAAATATATGGGAACTATTTATTCCCAAGATTAAATATTTTTACATTTAAAATGAGAGGAAACTTCGATTTCCAAATGAGTTCATGAGGAGTTTTGAGCACTATCTCTTTTAGGAGAACCTTTTGAGTAATAATCTCAAAGTTTGAGGTTGAAGAAATTGTTTTTAAACATATGATCATGAGTTATATTATTGGGAGTAGTATTTACGTTTATGCTTTAGAATTCACCTTACATGCGCGTACATTTCATGTACTAACGTCATTTGGCCTACATCTTTTATGATACAAATACAGGTATTCAGTGCCATCAACAGACACTCTGTTGATACTACTTGCAGTTCTAGTTAGCTTTGGTGAGCCTCCTTGCTTCCGGAGGGTTCCATTTTTATTTTCAAATGTTAGGATGTCATGGGTCTTCTCCTGATAATTCTTTTGTAATAGTAGAGGCTTCATATATAGTTTAGAGGTCGAGTAGTCTGTCATTATTTCCTTTGTTGTTATAATGGTTTGAGTCCATGAGGCATTTAACTAATACTTGTTAAATTATTTTCAGACAATTATTGGAGTTGAGTTTAAATTAAGTTTTTTTCTTTAAAGTTATTTTTGCATCATGAGTTTTCATTTTGCTTGAGTAATTCTTCCGCTGAGTAATGAGCCAGGCCAAGGGTTTGCTTGGGAACCGGCAATGGTTTTTGAGTGCCAGTTACGTCCAGCTGGGTGTAGGATCGGGGCTTGACATAAATACTCCTTAGACATTTTTTTACACTTTTCTTATTTCAATGAAAATTTTAAATTTATTATTTTGATGGTTAAATTTATTTATGTTTCACTAATTTTCTTGTAAAATCTTATAGATGACCCAATTTTTTTTCAAATACCAAAACTAAATTACAATATAGGAAAAAAAATAGTTTTTAATTAAAATATAGCCAAAAAAAGTTCGTTTTTTTTCTTTATATTAAAAAACAAAATAAGAATAAGAAACTCAAATAATGATAATCAATGAAGTCGAAAAATAATTTAAGTGTGAAAAATATTATACTTTGAACTTTTCTAAAAGGATACTATATACCCCTACGGCCCTACATAATTTTTTTAAAAATTTAAAAATCAAAATTGTAAATTTAAAACTAATTTTTCACTCTGATAAATAAAGGTCATATGTGAGCTTATTTTATAATGGTAGGGGTATATGCAAGTCGTTTGTATAACAGTAAGGGTATATATGCACCACTTTTATAACGAGGGGCATATCCTCTCCAAATGGTAAAGTTGAGGGGTATGTTAGGACATTTATTTACGAACAAATTTCAAATCGTAGCTATTTGGATGGTGAGACAGGATGTATATGTGGTGTTCATCTCACCAAAAGGCAAATTAAGTCCGAAATATTTAATTACTCTTTGTATTTGCATAGATTTTATTTGCGAGCACACTAACAAGAAAATAAGTGAAAACAATAAATTTAATCATCAAGGCTATAAATTTAAATTCATCACATGTGAGAAGGATTACATATACCTCTTAACTTAATGAAAAAAATGCAATATATATTTTTGAACTTTGCGAGAAAGATCAAATATATATATATTTTTAGTTTAAATGTGGACCAAGTCCACATCTTTATTAAAAATATAAATCAACACCAATTGGGTCAAAAAGTGGGCTGATTGACAACAACTAAACAAAGCAAACTAAAGAAAAGAATAAAACAAACTAACAATGAAGGAAATAAACTCTAATGTCTGAAAAACTTCAGCTTCTCCGGTGTGACGGTCGCCAGAGAATCTTCCCAAAGTAACGATCAGTCCTTCCAAATACTCACCTCCTATTGATATGAGCTTTGTTTGATATCGAACCAGGTATGGGTTGCAATCACTTTCACATCAATAAATCTCACTGATGTAATTATTCAAGTACCTTTTAAGACTTCTTCTACCCGGATTTTATCGATCTGAGCTAGATCACAAGTTATGCGCAAGTGTTTTGGTGACACACATCAGTCGCCATGGACATTTGAAGACAAGATCTATTGAGATAAGATTTTACCTTTATAATTTGATTACTCATCTTTGATATATGTTTTTTTATTCAGTCCTTGATTATTCTCCTCATCAGGTTGAACCCCAACGAGATTAATTAATACCACTATTTAAGTCGACTAATCTCCGACCTTGCCTCGCTCAACATTTTTCAGGAGATTAAGGTAATCTTTCACCTTCTAATTTAGTCCTCTCCTAATTTTCTTTGAACTAATGTTGTGCTTTTTTTAAGCACCTTTATAATGTTTGGTTTGAACTTTCCGGATTCTCAATTTAGGAGTCTTTTCTTTGTCTTGTTGCAAAATAGCTTTGGCCTGTTGTGGTAGTTCCTCCTTATTTTGATATTGTTGTCTGTCTGTACCTGCAAACTGAGCAAATGATTTAGTTAAAGAATCAATGAGGTCGTTCCCTTCTCTGTGGACATGAACCACCTCCACCCCATGACTCCTTATCATTGTCTGAATGTGTTTGATATCCCAATATATCTGCCATGGAACCTCCAATACTCCATGTATAACTTTCGAAGCCACCAGTGAATCTATCTCAATTATCAAGGGAATGAAATTTCCTTGACTGCAGTACTATAACCCTTCCTTAATTGCCATGACCTCTACCTCCAAAATTTATGTAGTACTAATTCTTCTAGATTCTACATATTAAAAATCTCCTTACATATCTCTAATACAAAAGGCTATACCCCCAAACTCCTGATTCAAATTGATAAGAAGCATCAGTATTGCAATTATATACTCCCATGGGGGATGACTCCATCTCAACACCATAGTTTTTGTCAATGGAGCATATCCTTCTATTTGAAAATTAAGGGCCAGTTTTGAGGGGCATTTTTTAACCATGGATATCTACTCTTAGTAAATAAGTAGATTTTTCAATGTATCTCTAAAATCATTGAGGTTTTTGACATATTTCAACCATGCTTCATCACATTTCTCATCTTCCAAATTTCCCAAGTTATGAAAGCAAGAGCTACTTTAATCAATTGCTTCAATTTGGGACTATCATCGGCTTTCAACCATTCTTCCATAATCTGTTGAAGTTGATTAATTAGGAATGATAGCCCTGCAACATTTCTAAAAGTTTTCCAAACAGCTTGAGCACTAGGACAACTGACAAATAGATGAAAGGAAGTTTTAGGAGAACTTTAATTGCAGCAGCTATAATCAACCCTCTTTACTATATTCCTTCTAATTTAGGCCTACCCAATAAGAATCTTTCTAAACCAGAATCACCACATAAAAAGAATACCTTAAAAGGCAAACCTTTCTCCCAAATTTTGGAGAAATCTTCTATATACTCTTCTCTACTTCTGCATAATTCCCAGGCTGAGCTAACTTTGAATTTACCATCACTACCAGGCATCCACCATGCTTTATCTCTTCCTTCAATACTAGTAACACTTCCTAGGATATTGCATATGTGATTGCATATATCCTCATTGAAATTACTTTCCAGTGCATTAATCTTCCATCCATCTTAAACATATAGTTCCTTGACATCTTCCATTTGACTTTGGTTATGTGATATAGGCATCGAAAAATGTAAAGCGCCTAGTTGTGTCCAGTTATCAAACCACACACTAGCATGTCCTTCTCTAGGTTCCCACCATATCTCTTGATCAAAGATATCCCTAGCTTGTAACATAGCTCTCCAAACTTGAGATCCTCCTTTCAAGTCCACCAATTGTGGCCTTTTTCTTTTACAGTACTTATTTCACATAAAATTTGTGCACACGGTATTTTTGGTTCTGAAATTCCACCACATCTTAGCAAATAAAGCTTTGGAGACATCAAATACAGATCTAAAACTTAAACCTCCCTCCTCCATGGGCAGACAACTACCCCCCATGCTACCCAGTATGTGGCACTTCCTTGTTCTTTAGAATCCCAAAAGTTTTTTGCAAAAATCTTATGAATATCATCAATGCCACATTTTGGAGGCTTGATAGCTTAGAGGAGGTAGAGATGAATACTCTGCATTACATGGTTAATCAACACTACTTTGCCCCCATAAGATAGAAGGTTCCCTTTCAACATTTGATGTTTATTCTGAATCTTCTTGATGAGCTCTTTGAAATAAATCTTCTTTTTCTTAGCATGGCCAATAGGAAAACCCAAGTAAGTTAAAGGAAAACTCCATTTGCAGAAACCTGTGATTTCCTCTACCATTTGAATAGAAATAAGAGCAACGTTGTTAAACAAGTAAAAGAAACTTTTTTCTTTGTTTATAAGTTGTCCTGATTGTTGTTCATACATTTTCAATGTGTGCATTATCAACTCGAGAAAACTCCTATCAGCAGAGGTAAAAATAATTGTATCATTAGCATAAGATAAGTGATTCAGCTGCTCACTCCATTTAGGAAGACCATATCCTCTATATTCCTCTTCTAGGAATAGATGATTTAGAGCTCTAGTTAATAACTTAACAATAAGTATAAACAAAGCAGTAGACAGAGGATCTCCTTGTTTAACCCCCATTGATGAATGGAAAAAAACATGTGCTTGACCATTAATCAATACACAATACCAATTATTAGCAATAATTCTCCAAATCATGTTGAACATCATAGAATTATAATCCATTTTTTTCATTACTTTATTCAAAAATCTCCAATCAACCCTGTGATATGTTTGCCATGTAAAGCTTGATAATCACATTATCAGGTTTTCCCCTTAACCTAATATCAGTAATAATTTCTTGAGCCAACAATACATTTTCAGTAATATTTCTTCCTTTGACAAATCCAGATTGATTTTGGGATATCAATCTAGGATGTAACACCTCCATTCTCTCCTGCACCAATCTATATATGATTTTATTAAGGAAATTACTCAAGCTAATTGGTCTAAGATCAAAATAGGATTGAGGAAATTCCTTTTTAGGTAATAGCACCAAGTTAGTATGAGTAATAAATTTAGTTAAAGTAGCTCCTTTGAAGGAAGCCTGAACTACTTTTATCACATCTGAACCAACAATGTCCCAAAATTTCTAATTAAAACACCCAGAAAAACCATCTGGTCTACAAGACCTTTCTGCATTTAACTCAAATAATCTTCTTACTCTCATCCTCATCAAGTAATTTTGTCAATATATCATTTTCCTTTTATGAGATTGCATGATTAATATGCATTAGTAGAGATAGGTTAGAATGATTTACCCCTGTAGTAAATTGTTTGGTAAAAAAATTAACCCTCTTCTTATACAATCGCATTTTCGAATTCTGCAATGAGCCATCAGATTTAATAATTTTCCTCATTTACAGCCTTTTTCTTCTTCCTCTCACTAGATTGTGAAAGAATTTAGTGTTCATGTCCCCTTCATCAAACCACTGCACACTAGCTTTTTGTGTCCAAACCTCTTCTTCAAAGTGTAAATAAACCTTCAACTCTGCATGAGCCATCTAAAGAATGCTTCTGTTAGTGGGTGATGGATAGTCAAGAAATAGTTTATCCTTCAATCTCACTATATCTTCTCTAATTGCTAGTTGTTTTAAAACTATCCCCAAAATTTTCTTTACTCCACTTGGATAATGCCGTCTTGATCCTCTTTTGTTTCTGCTTAAGCTGTACAAAAATATCATCTGAACTCTCAACCACCCAGTTATGCTCCACCATTTCTCTAAATTCCTCTCTTTCAGTCCAAAAGTTGAGAAACCTGTAAGGTTTGACAATATGGAATGTTTTCGATCGAGGAAATGAATTTATCTTCTTACATGATTTTGAGAATTTTTCATTGAACTAGACCAATATATACGTAATTATTTAAAATTATATAGTAATTGTTGGATCTAAATCGACAGTCAATAAGGACAGAAATTACATTTGCATTAAAATGAAATTAGGAATCCGTGAGAAAATCCAAGGTTAAAAAGAGATATTAAAAATGGAAGATGGAAAAGTACTTACAAGACGGCATAAGTCATCTGAGAAAGAAATGAATTGGAATAACTTAGGATGAGGAATGTTAGGAGAAGAGATCCAAAAGGAAGAGTCATGAAACTTGTTTACCATGACGGCAGTTGAGCAATGGATGGGAAATTTTTTAGGAATGATTTTTATAGGATTATGTGATGCGTGCACTCATGATGACTATGTGATGTTTGACTCACGAGGACTATGTGATATGTGACTAATAAGGACTATGAGATATGTGACTCACGGGGAATATATGTTGTGTGACTCACGAGGACTATGTGATGCGTGACTCACATGTATCACATAGTCCTCGTGAGTCACATGTGTGACTAATGAGGACTATGAGATACATGACTCACGAGGAATATGTGTTGTGTGACTCACGAGGACTATGTGATGCATGACTTACACGCATCACATAGTCCTCATGAGTCACACAACACATAGTCCTCTTGAGTCACACAACACATAGTCCTCGTGAGTCACACAACACATAGTCCTCGTGAGTCACGTATCGCATAGTCCTCATTAGTCACACATCACATAGTCCTCGTGAGTCAAACATCACATAGTCATCATGAGTGCACGCATCACATAGTCCTATAAAAATCATTACTAAAAAATTTCCCATCCATTGCTCAACTGCCGTCATGGTAAACAAGTTCCATGACTCTTCCTTTTGGAACTCTTCTCCTAACATTGCTCACCTTAAGTTCTTCCAAGTCATTTCTTCCTCAGATGAATTATGTCATCTCGTAAGTTCTTTTTACATCTTCCCTTTTTAATATCTCTTTTTAATCTTGAATTTTGTCATGGATTCCCAATTTTATTTTAATGCAAATGTAATTTCCGTTCTTGTTAACTGTTAATTTAAAACCAACAATTACTTTATACTTTTAAATTATTACGTATATATGGTCTAGTTCAATGAAAAATTCTCAAAACCACGTAAGAAGATAAAATTTCATTCCCTCTATTGAAAACATTCCTTTCATGCCCAAGGATATATAGACATTTGGAGAATTAAACATTTAATAAACCAAATATATGGATGTGTTAATAGGAGGTATCTTGCACCTGTAGAACTAATTAGTCGAGTTACTCAAGGCCAAATGTCACGACCCAAGCCTAGGGCCTAGACGTGACATGGAGAATGAGGAACCCGAAGGAACCCCAAACAAGCCTCTCAAACTTGTCATCACACTTCATCGGTCGCGGAAGTACAATCAACATTAATTAACGGGAAATAGGGACTAAGAGCAAACCATTTCAAAATGACATCATAGAACAAGAGTCAAGCTCATTTACAAAATACTTGTCCAACGCACACCTCTACATACATAGATAGGACGGGGGCCATGACATACTACCGGCTCCCCTCATAGTCAAAATACAATTGCAAGCTAAAGTCTCAAAACACAGGAGTAGGAAACATAACATAGCCCTCGAATCATTGAGGACTCACCAACAAACTCGGATAAGCACCGTACTAGCCACGTGAATGGAGAGAAGGATCAAGAGTAGCTCCGGTCCCTACATGGTGACATCATGTAGGCAAAATATGCGTTAGTACTTGGAATGTACTAAGTATGCGGGGTGCAACACAACAATAGACAAGGACACAATCGAAATACAAGAAATAGTTTCATAGGCATTATGAATAACAATATGAGGATGCATGATCAAAGTGAAGTCAAAACATGTTTAAGTAAATCTATACTAATAGTAGATATCATATGTGTATGCATGATCCAACCAATCTATAACCCCAACTTAGGATGGGGGATGCCGTTCACACCCGGACACCCTGGTGGCAAGGTATAAACCCCTCACATGGTTGATGTTGGTCACACCCCAAGCATCCTAGGTGGTGAGATATAAACCTCTCACATGGTTGATGTTGGTCACACCCCAAGCATCCTAGGTGGTGAGATATAAACCTCTCACATGGTTGATGTTGGTCACACCCCAAGCATCCTAGGTGGTGAGATATAAACCTCTCACATGGTTGTCCGGTTCTTTTCCCCCGGACCGGGCATGGTCATGCAACACTTTATATAGGAAATTCCCATTAGGCTCTAATGCAATCTCACGTATGGAATGAACATATACACAAGCTTAGTTTGTCATCAACACATCTCTGGATTGCCATACATCTCATAACTCAAGCTTTAAAGCATCGATTCATCAATTCTCCATAGTTGGACATTTTGTCAAACACCTTGAAGGCATGTAATGGAATCAAAGAGCATGGAAAATAGGGTAGTAATTATGCAGCCAAACCAGTGAACAACCTACAACAACACCTTTTAACACCCACAATACCACATGAAAATCTCCACATCCATTCCAAATTTAGATTCAAGTTCTAGAGTCACAACATGCTCAAAACAATCACTTTTCATGTTTAAAATTCAATGTGCAGGAAATTATTACAAAGAACAAGACTAATTTATGAATCTTAACTTAAACCATGAATTAGTGAGTAGAATAGAGTCTAGGCACTATGGGTGGAAGGACCCATGAGTTCAACACCACATACCTTGAGTTCTTATGAAGGTCTTGAGAGTGTCTTCAATGGAAGCTTGGAACTTGGAGCAAGAGTCTCTTCAATCTTGAGGAAGGTTTTGGATTAGGGTTCTTGAGAGAACTTGAGAGAAAATGTGTCTAAGTATGGGAGAGGTGTTTTGGGAAATGTTTTAGAGATGGGAATTGAACTAATGGTATATAGGAAATAACATATGCCCTTTGGAAAAATGGTCCAACACTTAGAAAAAAAAATGAGGCGGGTGAACAGTAAAAACGCTCACTGGAAATTGCATTTCCTGCCGGACAGATTTTACGAAAATGGGCATAACTTCTTCGTCCGAACTCCGAATGAGGTGAAACGAAGTGCGTTAGGTAGCTAACTCAAAGGGCTTTCCATGGATATGTTATGGGCCACCCAATTATTTGTGTGCTAGGAGATATGACCCTCCAAAGTAGACCCTCGAAAAAGGCTTCACTTGGAAATTTCGGATTTTGATACGGTTGCTCTAAAATTTGGGTTAGACCCATTTCCCACTCAATTTGACCCCCTAAACAAGAATATGAAGTCGGATTTTCGAAAAACGAAACGGATTTTTTTTTGATATAGCTAAACAAGTTTCCGGTAACTTCCGAAGCACATTTTTAAGAACTTTTTGGGTCATTTCAATATCTCCCCCTTGGGAACATTCGTCCCCGAATGTGGAAGAGACGTACAAGGCAAGACTTAGTAAGAACATATCAGCCCCAACATGAATGCAAAAATTTTATTTAAACATCACTTCAAGATTTCAAAACTTAGTGTAAAGCATCCATAACTCATCAATTTAAACATATATGCACATTAATGATTCAGGGGCTGAAATGTAAGACTCAATGGAGTACAAAGGACTTGATTTAATACCTTAGGCTTGAGTGGAGTTGAATAGATAAGGATAACGTCTTTGCATGTCCGCTTCGGCCTCCCAAGTAGCACTCTCCACTTGTTGATTTCTCCAAAGCACCTTAACGGACGCCACTTCTTTGTTCCTCAACCTTTTAACTTGTCTATCTAAGATCTGAACCGGGACTTCTTCATACGTCAAATTATCTTCTACAACACCCACAACCTCAAGAGGTACAATAGCGTTAGGATCACCAACACATTTCCTCAACATCGATACATGGAATACCGGATGAACTAATTCCATCTCCTTGGGCAACCCCAACTCATAGGCTACTTTACCAACCCTTCTTATTATCTCATAAGGACCGACATACCTAGGACTTAATTTCCCCTTCTTACCAAAACGAACCACACCTTTCATTGGAGAAACTTTCAAATAAACCCAATCACCCACTTTGAATTCAAGATCCCGTCTCCTCACATCGGCATAAGACTTTTGACGACTTTGGGCTGTTTTCAACCTCTCCCTAATCATCCTTACCTTCTCAAGAGCATCCATGACCAGATCCGGACCCAACAAGGCCACCTCTCCAACTTCAAACCACCCAACCGGTGACCTACACCGTCTACCATAAAGTGCCTCAAAAGGAGCCATACCGATACTAGAATGATAACTATTGTTGTATGCAAATTCAATCAAAGGAAGATGATCATCCCAACTACCTTTCAACTCCAATACACAAGCTCTAAGCATATCCTCCAAGGTTTGAATTGTTCTTTCGGCTTGGCCATCCGTTTGAGGGTGGAAGGCCGTGCTAAGCTTTACCTTTGTACCAAGACCCCTTTGGAATGACTTCCAAAAGTGAGAAGTGAATTGGGCACCACGATCCGAGATGATAGACAAAGGAATCCCATGCAACCTTACCAATTCATGAATGTACAACTTGGCATACTCTTCAGCCCCGTAAGTAGTTTTAACCGGTAGGAAATGAGCCGACTTTGTCATCCGATCAACCACCACCCAAACCGAATCAAAGCCTCTTCTAGCCTTGGGTAAGCCCACTACAAAATCCATGTTGATTTCTTCCCACTTCCAAGTAGGTATCTCAATGTCTTGAGTTAGGCCACCCGGCCTTTGATGTTCGGCCTTGACTTGTTGACAACTATGGCAACCCGAAACAAATTTTGCAATGTCCTTCTTCATACCGCCCCACCAATACACATCCCTCAAGTCTCTATACATCTTTGTTGACCCCGGATGAATAGAATAAAAAGAATTATGAGCCTCATCAAGGATTCTTTCCCTCACACCATCCACACAAGGAACACATAATCTACCTTGGTACCTAAGGGCACCATCTCCCCCTTGGGAGAAAACCTCCACCTTACCACTACTCACCGAAGCCTTTAATTCTACCAAAGAAGGATCAAGATCTTGCTTGACTATCACCTCATCAACCAAGGAAGACCTTGAACCATCAACAACAACTACTCCTCCACTATCCACCCCTTCTAACCTAACTCCCAATTTGGCCAACCGATGGACCTCCTTAGCCAACTCTTTACTACCTTCCTCCACATGAGCCAAGCTACCCATGGACACTCTACTCAATGCATCCGCCACCACATTAGCTTTCCCCGGATGATAGTGAACACTCATATCATAATCCTTAAGGAATTCTAACCACCTCCTTTGTCTCAAGTTAAGATCTTTTTGCGTGAACACATATTGGAGATTCTTATGGTCGGTGAAGATATCAACATGCACCCCATACAAATAATGACGCCAAATCTTTAAAGCAAAAACCACGGCGGCCAATTCAAGATCATGGGTTGGGTAATTTTTTTCATGAACCTTAAGTTGCCTAGAAGCATAGGCTATAACCTTACCACTTTGCATCAACACACAACCCAAACCAATACGGGAAGCATCACAATAAACAACAAAACCTTCTAACCCATCCGGAAGTGACAAAATAGGAGCGGACACAAGCCTTTCTTTCAAAGTTTGGAAGCTTTCCTCACACTCATCCGACCACACAAATTTAGCCTTCTTTTGAGTCAACTTAGTCATAGGAGAAGCAAGAGAAGAAAACCCTTCCACAAATCTCCTATAATAACCCGCTAAACCCAAGAAACTCCTTATATCCGACGGGGTCAAAGGTCTAGGCCAATTCCTAATAACATCGGTCTTCTTAGGATCCACCTTAATACCATCCCCCGACACCACATGGCCTAGGAAAGCAACTTCCTTCAACCAAAACTCACACTTTTCATATTTAGCGTACAACTTCTCTTCCCTCAATCTTTGGAGTACAACCCTCAAGTGACCCTTGTGCTCTTCCTCACCCCGAGAATAGATCAAGATGTCATCTATAAACACCACCACAAAAGAATCAAGGTAGGGTTTGAAAACCCTATTCATCAAATCCATAAAGAGAGCCGGAGCATTAGTCAACCCGAAAGACATCACCACAAACTCATAGTGCCCATACCTAGTACGAAAGGCCGTCTTGAGAATATCACACTCCCTCACCTTCACTTGATGATACCCTGACCGAAGATCAATCTTAGAGAAGTGACTAGCCCCATGCAATTGGTCAAATAAATCGTCAATCCTTGGAAGAGGATACCTATTCTTGACGGTGACCCTATTAAGTTGTCGATAATCAATACACATTCTAAGAGACCCATCTTTCTTCTTCACAAACAAAACCGGAGCACCCCAGGGAGAATGACTAGGTCTAATAAACCCCTTCTCTAACAAATCTTTTAATTGCTCTTTCAACTCTTTCAACTCCGCCGGGGCCATACGGTAAGGGGGGATAGAAATAGGTTGAGTATCGGGAAGGAGGTCTATACCAAGATCTATCTCCCTTTCGGGAGGGACACCGGGAAGGTCTTCTGGGAAGACATCTAGAAACTCATTAACAACCGGAATAGACTCAATAGGAGGGACTTTAGACTCCACATCATTGACTCTCACAATATGGTACAAGCACCCTTTGGAAATCAACCTATGGGCTTTAATGCAAGAAATGAATTTCCCCTTCACCACAACATCCCGGCTCTCCCACTCAAGGACGGGTTCATTAGGAAATCGGAACTTGACTTTACGAGTCCTACAATCAATAGAAGCATAATATGCATGCAACCAATCCATCCCAAGAATAACATCAAAATCCACCATGTTCAACTCAACAAGATCACAAGGCAACAACTTATTTAATATGCAAACCGGACAATTTCTATACACTTTTCTAGCAACAATAGAGACACCAATGGGAGTGGATACTTCATATGACTCATGCAACAATTCCGACTCGACATGAAATTTTCTAGCAACTAAGGGGGTAACAAAGGAAAGGGTGGCACCCGGATCAATCAAAGTATAAACATCAAGATCAAAGATTTGCAACATACCGGTCACCACATCCGGAGTCTCATTAACACCTTGTCTACCATGCAAAGCATAAAATCGATTGTCCCTTGGGGCACCACTTTGAGAAGCACCTCTACCCAAAGGAGTAGTGTTAGCACTTCGGACCTTGTTGCGGATCTTGGGACATTCAAACCTCTTATGACCCACTTCTCCACATTCAAAGCAAGCACCCGAACCCTTCATGCAAGGACCACCATGCTTCCTCCCACACTTAGGGCATACATCCATAGAACCCACTTCACCTCCCCCTTGAGGTCTAGGAACATTGATAGCAAATCCCCGGTTGACATGAGGGTTTCCTCGGCCTTGATGAAATCTAGCACCCTTAGGGAACCTATTCTCCAATCGGGCCCTCTTGGCCTCGTGCCCCCTTCTCTTCCTCAATTTCTCCTCCTCCATTTGCTCGGCATAAGTCATCAACCGAGACAAATCCATATCTCCAATGAGCATAGCGGACCGACACTCCTCACTAACCAAGTCGGATACACCCATCACAAATTTGTTCATCCTCGACCTAGAGTCGGCCACCAAGTGAGGTGCATACTTGGAGAGTTGGACAAATTTGAGGGCATACTCCCTCACACTCATAGCTCCTTGCTTCAAGTTCATGAACTCCACCAACTTTGCCTCCCTAAGCTCAAGAGGGAAGAACCTATTAAGGAAAGCAAGTTTAAACTCCTCCCACAACACCACATAGCCATTACCTTTCTCACCCTTCCATTGATCAAACCAAATTTGAGCAACCCCCTTGAGTTGGTAGGCCGCCAATTCCGCCTTCTCACAAGCACCAACATCCATAATGGTCAAGATTTTGCATACCTCATCGATGAACTCTTGCGGGTCCTCATCCACCTTTGAACCATGGAAGACCGGAGGGTTCATCCTCATGAAATCTCTCACCCTTTCCCCCGGGGTGGTAGTTCGAGGAGCTTGGGCTCCTTGTTGCACTTGGTTAGCTACCACTTGTGCAAGCATGGTGAGTGCATCACGGAGCTCACCATTGGTGGGTGGCTCTTCCGGTGATCGGGCCCGTCTTCCCCTCATGTTTGGCATGATGATCTAGCAATCCAAAGAACAAGCGTTAGGGAGGAATCACCTTATCGCACTCTAAGCACGACATAGAACATGAAGAAGGGAAACCTTTCCTAAAACGTTTTGTAGCCTCCCATTCATAGTCGTGGCGCGCTTCACAACCATGATTAGGACTCTACTCAACGCGGTGTGTTGGACTCCGAGGATTTAACAACCTAGTGCTCTGATACCAAGCTTGTCACGACCCAAGCCTAGGGCCTAGACGTGACATGGCGAATGAGGAACCCGAAGGAACCCCAAACAAGCCTCTCAAACTTGTCATCACACTTCATCGGTCGCGGAAGTACAATCAACATTAATTAACGGGAAATAGGGACTAAGGGCAAACCATTTCAAAATGACATCATAGAACAAGAGTCAAGCTCATTTACAAAATACTTGTCCAACGCACACCTCTACATACATAGATAGGACGGGGGCCATGACATACTACCGGCTCCCCTCATAGTCAAAATACAATTGCAAGCTAAAGTCTCAAAACATAGGAGTAGGAAACATAACATAGCCCTCGAATCATTGAGGACTCACCAACAAACTCGGATAAGCACCGTACTAGCCACGTGAATGGAGAGAAGGATCAAGAGTAGCTCCGGTCCCTACATGGTGACATCATGTAGGCAAAATATGCGTTAGTACTTGGAATGTACTAAGTATGCGGGGTGCAACACAACAATAGACAAGGACACAATCGAAATACAAGAAATAGTTTCATAGGCATTATGAATAACAATATGAGGATGCATGATCAAAGTGAAGTCAAAACATGTTTAAGTAAATCTATACTAATAGTAGATATCATATGTGTATGCATGATCCAACCAATCTATAACCCCAACTTAGGATGGGGGATGCCGTTCACACCCGGACACCCTGGTGGCAAGGTATAAACCCCTCACATGGTTGATGTTGGTCACACCCCAAGCATCCTAGGTGGTGAGATATAAACCTCTCACATGGTTGATGTTGGTCACACCCCAAGCATCCTAGGTGGTGAGATATAAACCTCTCACATGGTTGATGTTGGTCACACCCCAAGCATCCTAGGTGGTGAGATATAAACCTCTCACATGGTTGTCCGGTTCTTTTCCCCCGGACCGGGCATGGTCATGCAACACTTTATATAGGAATTCCCATTAGGCTCTAATGCAACCTCACGTATGGAATGAACACATACACAAGCTTAGTTTGTCATCAACACATCTCTGGATTGCTATACATCTCATAACTCAAGCTTTAAAGCATCGATTCATCAATTCTCAATAGTTGGACATTTTGTCAAACACCTTGAAGGCATGTAATGGAATCAAAGAGCACGGAAAATAGGGTAGTAATTATGCAGCCAAACCAATGAACAACCTACAACAACACCCTTTCAACACCTACAATACCACATGAAAATCTCCACATCCATTCCAAATTTAGATTCAAGTTCTAGAGTCACAACATGCTCAAAACAATCACTTTTCATGTTTAAAATTCAATGTGCAGGAAATTATTACAAAGAACAAGACTAATTTATGAATCTTAACTTAAACCATGAATTAGTGAGTAGAATAGAGTCTAGGCACTATGGGTGGAAGGACCCATGAGTTCAACACCAAATACATTGAGTTCTTATGAAGGTCTTGAGAGTGTTTTCAATGGAAGCTTGGAACTTGGAGCAAGAGTCTCTTCAATCTTGAGGAAGGTTTTGGATTAGGGTTCTTAAGAGAAGTTGAGAGAAAATGTGTCTAAGTTTGGGAGAGGTGTTTTGGGAAATGTTTTAGAGATGGGAATTAAACTAATGGTATATAGGAAATAACATATGCCCTTTGGAAAAATGGTCCAACACTTAGAAAAAAAAATGAGGCGGGTGAACAGTAAAAACGCTCACTGGAAATTGCATTTCCTGCCGTACAGAGTTTACGAAAATGGGCATAACTTCTTCGTCCGAACTCCGAATGAGGTGAAACGAAGTGCGTTAGGTAGATAACTCAAAGGGCTTTCCATGGATATCTTATGGGCCACCCAATTATTTGTGTTCTAGGAGATATGACCCTCCAAAGTAGACCCTCGAAAAAGTTTTCACTTGGAAATTTCGGATTTTGATACGGTTGCTCTAAAATTTGGGTTAGACCCATTTCCCACTCAATTTGACCCTCTAAACAAGAATATGAAGTCGGATTTTCGAAAAACGAAATGGATTTTTTTTGATATAGCTTAACAAGTTTCCGGTAACTTCCGAAGCACATTTTTAAGAACCTTTCGGGTCATTTCACCAAATTTGGCTAACCAAAGGATAGAAGGAATTTTGTGACTATTATTCAATACACATCAGGAACTTTTTGATCTTTAGATACAATGCTCGTGCCCATTTTGATGTCACTATATGTGATCAGAGTACAACAAAAATTAATATCCATTAGATCAAGAGATTGAATCAGATGATAATCCAGTGAACCTCCAAACTTATGCCATGTAATAGAAGAAAAAGTGGAATATATTCCAGTGTACTTTCAAACTAATGCTAATGTAATTGAGTGTCTCAAGGTAAGTAAACATCTTAACTGGTTTATTAGCTATTAAGTGAATTTATTTAGTAGTATTACATTGCACTTGGATATCTATTTCATGAAATAAGTGAAGGCTCTGAGGAGCACGAGCAACAACCCAACATTGGTACCGGTAAAACTAAAAGCTTGTTAGACTTTTTAAACTATTTAAGAGATTATTTTTTAGTGTAGTAAGATCAACGTGAGTAAAACTTATAAGTAATTAAGATCCTCAATCTCTCCTAAATACAAGAAGCAACAACAATGTTTCAATTAATGCGATAAAACTTTTTACAGATGCATATAGTTTAAAAATGAAAAGATGCCCAGTGTTAATACTAATGATTATAAACATGGAATGACATCAATATATGTGTCCATAAGACTTGAAAAACTTGTGGTCTTAAATATTCCATAACATTTCTGTAGCTAGGAATCATATCATATTAGTTGTTATACTTATCTCAAGTTTGTTGCAGATCAGGAGGTTGGAAAAGCTAATAGTAGAAGTGAAGAAGTTGGTCAAAAGAATAGCAGTCAACACAACTTTGTTATATAAAAAAAAGATACACACTACTTCCATAGTAAGGTTTAATCATAACTACCTTTTGTTTTCACATTTGCTAGATTTTTCATTCCTTTATATACTAATTATTTTCCTAAAATGTAATGATCATGCCTGTTTGATGAATATATCTATTAGACTATCCCGATCAGATTCTCCCTAAGGACAAGCATAGTCAACATGAAGAATATGAGGTTGTTTAATGAAGAAGGAATACAATGTGGAGTGGAAATAGAGTATAATGGGCATATGGTTATCATAAAAAGAGGATGGTCTGAATTTTTAAAAGATAACAAGATAGCTAGTGATGAAACTTATCGATTCAAGTTGATTCGGGGCCATGTGGCTAATGTTTTGCATGTTTAGAAGATCACATCACTCAATTTCTTGCAATAAATTCGCTACACTTTCTTCAGATTTCATTCTGGCTCTTTTACTTTTTCTTAGGAAGATACTAGATAGATTTATATTTATTTACTTTAAAAAGACAGGCAAACGTGCATTTCATTTGCTAGGGTACTTAACTTCAGATATTTGCATAAATTGTCTTCGTATAACTACAAGTATATGTATTCAGCAAGTGCTCTAGTAAGTATTTTATTTTGTAAACGTTATGGAAAATAACTCTTGCTTGGTTTTGACTTATACATGTTAAAATATTTTTTTCTGATCGTCAATTATTAACTAGCAAATAAGTACTATTTTGTAACTTTGTGAATAGTTATAAGCCATGATGAAAGAAGAGAGAGAAACTCTACCTTCTCACTATAAAAATTTGAACAATGAATACATTCCATGAAGATCTAAATCCACCAACCCCACTAGATAAAGGACGATTAGAATTAAGCAAGAACTCAGGGACTAAAAGTGAGAAAGAAGTCTTTCAAAACATAGTAATTTCTCCCTATCCCCTTCAAGATGGAATCACCTAACAAGGCCCAAATCACTGTAAAAAATATGCTCAAGGATGAAATGCCCTCAGGCCTTAATAAGGAAACAATAAAAAGATAAGAAACTACCACAAGAAGATGAAGAAGGTGACCACATTTTATTAATTACTATCCGATGAAGAAAAAAGAAGAATCTATAAATCATGGACATATTTTATTAAATGGGCAAAAGAATAACCTCAACTATCTAAAAGAGATATTGATTATGTTGTGGAGAGTGATTGAAAAAGACTGTCAAGTCATGCACTTATAGAAAGCTGGAACTGCAACTACCCTGGCGAGTCTAATCCTATGTTGGGGAAAGAAGCAAGGGATTGGACGTATCTTAACTAATTTATCTCACGACTATTATATAACAACATTTTATAAAGAGGAAAACCTGCACCGAATTCTACAACAAGGACCTTGATTCATCAACAAATACATTTGATATTGCAAAACGTGGCATTCCAATTTTGTTGTCTCTAGAGCAAGAGAAATGTTTCACCTCCATAGCAAAAGATGGGCAAAGAAATAAAGAAGAATCCATGATAGCATGGAAGAGTACTCACCCTTGAATTCGAACATACAAACGTCTCTCACTCGAGTCTCATGCCATGTACCTGAATATGCACTTTATTTAATAAGAAAATAGCAAGTGTAGTATCAGTACACAATCCCAGTGTACTTGTAGAATCATAAAGCCATTTCCAAAACATGAATGTAAATAAGAAACTACAAAATAGTAAAACAGGTTAACACATATACCACACCCACAATGTAATATACATTTCGAACCACAATGTCCTAAGTCAATAATGCATGAAACATGTCCCAAATGATAAAAATTACACATACCTAGTCCACTCATCGAACCCATAATGTAATGCAAATTCCGAATTGTTAGATCGAGAAAGATTTTGATGATTGACAAATAAGGGAATACATGAGAGGAACACATTCCGCCGACATGTTCCTTTTCATCCAAGTACGACTGAGATTAGGAGAGCGTTAATCTCGAGCGGCAGAATTAATTTGGCGGGGGATAGGTTGCCTTTGCGACAAGAAACAAATGCAGAAAGTTTCTTGTTATAAATGAGTCTTACAAGGAAGAGGAAGCGCATAATAAATAAACCCAGTTAACACGGGATTCTGAATCCTTCAAGGAGTAGGAACCACTACAAAGTTAATGAGTTAAAGTTGAAGAAGGAAAGTTATCTCCAAAGAAACCGGCACACTTAAACAAAAAGTTACAGGCATAATAAAATCAAATAGAATGAGTTCATATTTGACTGATTTATGATTACGAGGTGCAGCCAACGCAAGGAAACAAGATAGAAGAACCTAATCAACCTCCAAAGTGAGAGTTACTTCTCTAAGAGCGGCTTGTGGTCAGGTTATCATTAATTGAGGGTGAAGGAAGATGACATTCCGAAGATGATTTTTCAAACTCGATATGGTAATTATGAGTTTTTGGTAATGTTGTCTTGTTTCACTAATGCTCCGAGCGCATTTATCCACTTGATAAATAGAGTGTTTCAATAATATCTAGACATGGTTGTGATTGTGTTTAAAAATGACATCTTGATTTACTGAAGGAGTGAGGACGAGCAAGTCGAGCATTTGAGGATTGTGTTGTGAGTCCTCAAGCACCAACAACTATTTGCAAAGTTTAGTAAATGTGAGTTTCGGTTGAGGTTCGCGGAGTTTCTTAGTCACATTGTTTCCAATAAGGGTACTGAGATAGATCCTATGAAGATGGATGCGGTTAAGAGTTAGCCTAAACCTGTATCCTTTTAGGATATTCAAAGTGTCATGGATTTTTTTGGTTAATATAGAAAGTTTATGGAAGGGTTTTCTTCAATTGCCTCTCCATTGATGACATTCATCCAAAAGAAAGTTAAGTTCTTATGGTCAGTGATGAGTAGAGGATTTCGACTCATTTAGGGCTTAATGCTTGGGAAATTAGTGTCCTCAATGTCTAATTTATAATCATCACCGATGTTAAAATGTTAATATGTAGCAATGAAGGCAAAAGAGCAAGGCATGGACACTACGAGGAAAATAAGAACGCAAAAGCTTAAAAAGTTGAAGGAAAGCAAAGATGGTACTCACAAAAGCATCTCGGCGAGTCACCGAGTGGACCTTTAGCTCACCTAAAGTTCTAGCAGGCCAGCCCATGGACAAGACCTACTTGGCGAGCAGATTAGCAGTTCGGTGATGCACCAAAGATATTAGCGATGCCGGTATCAATCCCCAAAAGTTACAGAAAAGAGATGGTGAAAAGCCATGCCAAAAAGGCGAGAGGAGGAGCACTCGGTGCATCACCGATCGGGTCGGTGATGTCATACCTCGAGCCTACACCCTGTATGCGACTGGTACTCAAGAACCATTGTTGGTCCCAAAAGAACCCATAGTCAGGCTCAATACTCAGTGAAAGACTTATTCAACATTGGATGAACTCAAAAAGAAAGGTTTCAAATGGTCTCCAAATAGATAACTCTGAATATTTTAAAGAAAACATTCAATTGGCCAAAAGAGGCAACTCAAGTCTAGAACTTTAAAAATTGAAAACGAAACAGAATTCTCAAAACTCTACTATATGTGAATCCTCTAAATAATATGATAGATGTTGGGACAAGACCCGTGATATCTTAACCAAACTAAAAAAATAAACGGGAATCCCCCGGAAGCATGGAGGCTCACCAAAGCAACTCTAGACTACAAGTCGTATCAATAGAGCGCATGTTGATGACCATGGTTACCTATATCTGCATCATAAAAGATGCAGGCCAAATGGCGTTAGTACATGCAAGGGGAATTCTAAAGCATAGACATAAGCTTGATCTGATAGAATGGAAGCACATACTTACCTCATCTCAACTAAACTCAACTCAAAGATACTCAAGGATACTTAAATATACTCAAAGATATGCAAGATACTTAAGAAACTGAAACTCAAAAATACTGAACTCAATTCCAGAATACTCAACTCATTATAAAGCAACAAAGAAAAGATGCACTATAAAGAAAGCTTTTAAAGCAGTAAATGACAACTCAAAGTATTTAAAAATACAATAATAAATCTTTACTCTTATTTGGGAGATTCTCTAACCGACAACCATCACTATGAGTTATGTCATGATACAATGTCTCTCCCACGATGCCAGAACTGTCTTATATCTTCCCATAGTATAAGACATCCTCGATAAAGTGGATCCATTAAGCTATTCTTAAAAGAAACAAGGAACTATCTAAAAAGTATGACCCTTTACCCATGTTGGCATACATGGTTTATGAGGACTTTGAGTTGTCTGAACTCGTCCTCATATCGGTGCTCAATACTACTCCCAATAATATAACTCATGCTCATATGTTTGAAAAACATTTCCACATCCTAAACTTTGAGATTATTACTTAAAAGATTCTCTTAAAAGAGATAGTGCTCAAAACTCCTCATAAACTCATTTGGAAATCAAGACTTCCTCTTGTTTTAAATGTAAAAACATTTACTCTTGCTAATACTTAGTTCCCATATATTCATTTTGAAAAATGAAACTCAACTCTCCTCATCCTCATACTTAAGTACACAATTCTTAAACAAGTTTTAAAATATTGTAAAAGACTTCTTAAAATGACTCAAAGAACTTCCTCAAACTTGACTCTTAACTCTATCTTAAAGTTGAATTATGAATTCAAGAGTCATGACTTGGATATGCATGATTTCTCAAGGATTAATCAAGGTTTTATGTGTAGATGTCAAGTACAAAACATGGGTACGATTCGAGAGAACTCACACGGAAAGTAGGTCGGAAGGGTAGTGGACCTGGCGACCCTGGCGCAGGGCACCAGCCCCAAAACTACTGACCAATGTTTGGGGCACACTGAGTAGCGCACTGCGCTAGGCCCCAAACTAGTGAGCAGTAGTTGTGGCTCTATAATGGCGCGCTGCCCCAAGCCCTTGCCTAGAATTTGATAAATTTTATTATTCAATCTCATGTCCTAACTCATCTAGAATCGAACAATTTCCATCAAACTCTTTTGGATTCTTAAACTAACGACATACCCAACGAAATTCACACATAAATTGATCATGAAGAATCTCATTTGCAACCCCCACCTCAAGAACTCAACAAGAGCTCTCTTAATGAAGAACAAAGAACAAAACCTCAAGAACTCAAATCATTCAACCTCAAGAACGAAATTACAAATAAAAATCACATGATTAGCGTGTGGGTGAACGAACCCAATACTATGAGAACGTACATACATCGTAAGGATCAAATACTTGGCAAAACTCCTCACCAATTGCAAGAATTTTGAACGAACGCTTGAACTTCTCCTTTTTCTATTCTTGCACTTCTCTCTAAAACCCTAATCATGTTTAGGAATTGTGAAAACTGATCCAAATCAGTTTAGACCCCTATTCAGGGTAACAAAAATGTGAAAACTTAGTGCAGTAAGGAAAAGACCAAAATACCCCTCATTAATTTGGATGAATTTTCTTAACTGGACAGGCTAAACTCAAACATGCATATCTGTCTTATCGAAACTAATAATTTAGCAAACTCGATGGCGTTGGAAAGAGGAATCAAAGACTTTTCATTTGATATCTCATGGGACACCTAAATCATCATGTACTGAAAGTTATGGTTGTTTGATGTTGACCCAAAACTAACAATTTCAGACTAACTTGCAAAATTCTCAATATAGCTCTTTCCAATTTAGTTCCTTCTAAAATAAGCTCTTTCTATAATTGAGGTTTTACAATATCTCCCTCTTGGGAACATTAGTCCTCGAATGAGATTCCTCCATAAGACCTCGGTTGATGATACATCCTTGGTTCTCAACTTGCAAATCTGACGATCAAGGATCTCAACAAGTATCTTCTCATAAGATAGGTTTTCCTTAGCACTAAATTCTCCTTAGTTATAATAAGTGAAAGATCTCTCATAAACTTCTTCAACATAGAAATGTGAAACACCTGATGTACTGTTACTAACTATTGCGGTAGCTCTAACTCATAAGATATATTCCCAATTATCTTGGATATCTTGTAAGGACCGATATACCGAGGATTAAGCTTCCCCTTCTTTCCAAACCTCATAACACCCTTAATGGGTGAAACCTTCAGATAAACCCTATCATACACCTCAAACTCCAAGTCTCTTCTCCTAACATTAGTATAGGATTTCTGACGACTTTGTGTTGTTTTAAACTTGTCTTGAATGATCTTCACTTTCTCCATAGCTTGATGAACTAAGTATGGTCCTATCAAAATAGCTTCATGAACTTCAAATCATCCAATTGGAGATCTGGATGCTAGAGTGATAACTATTGTTGTAAGAAAACTCTATAAGAGGTAAGTGATCATCTCAATTACCCTTGAAATCAAGCACACACACCCTCAACATATCTTGTAAAGTATGAATCGTACGCTCTGCTTGACCATTAGTCTGAGGATGGAAAGCGGTACTAAAATTCACCTTCGAACCCAAGCCTTTCTAGAAAGACTTCCAAAATTGTGCGGTAAATTACACACCTCTATCTAAAATGATGGAAACCAGAAATCCATGAAGTCTAACTAACTCTTGAATATATAACATGGCATAATCTTATACTGAATAGGTAGTCTTTACTGGCAAGAAATGGGCTGATTTAGTCATTCGATCTACAATCACCCAAATCAAATCATGCTACCTGCAAGACCGAGGGAAATAATTGATGAAATCCGTATTGATCATCTCCCACTTCCATTTTGGAATATCTATATTCTGAATAATACCACCGGGCCTCTATTGCTCTACCTTAACTTTTGACAATTCGAGCACTTAGCAACGAACTGTGCAACAAACTTTTTCATGCTTCTCCACCAATAGACTTCTCTCAAATTAGGATACATCTTTATGGAACGAGGATGGATAGAGTATTTAGAGCTATGAGGTTCCTCCATGATCCTCTCTTGGAGTTCATCCACCTTTGGTACACACAATCTACCTTGATACATCAACACACCATCTCCGCCTTGTTCAAAAGCCATCACTTTTTGCTTATGAACATTTGCCTTTAATTCAAGCAAACCAGGGTCTTGGTCTTGTTTTTCCTTCACTTCAGGCACTAGTGATGATTCAATCCCATTCATCACTACCACACCGCCTTCATTGGACTCCAATAATCGGACTCCTAATCGTGCAAGTCTGTGCACATCTTCGGCCAATTCTTTCTTTCCTTCATCAACCTAGGTTGTACTACCCATAGACAACCCACCTAAGGCATCATCAAAAATATTAGCCTTACCTGGGTCATAGATAATACACATGTCATAATCCTTGAGTAACTCTAACCACCTCCTGTGTCTGAGATTAAGCTATTTCTGGTTGAATACATACTGGAGACTCTTGTGATCAGTGAACACATCAACATGAACACCATACACGTAGTGACGCCATATTTTCCAGGTAAATACTAGCACTACCAACTCTAGGTCATGAGTCGGGTAATTTTTCTCGTGAACCTTAAGTTGTTTGGAGGCATAGGTTATAACCTTACCATTCAGCATCAAATCACAACCAAGTCCAACTCTGGATGCATCACAATACACAACAAACCTTGTGTACCCTCTGGTAGGGTCAACCGTGGGGCAGTAGTTAACCGGGTTTTCAAGTCTTGAAAGATTTTCTCACAAGGTTTAGACCATTGAAATTTGGCTATCTTCTGATTCAACTTAGTCATTAGGGATGAGATAGATGAAAACCCTTTGACAAACCGCCTATAATAGCCACCCAATCCCAAGAAACTCATAATATCAGTTGGAGATGTGGGTCTAGGACAGTTCTGCACTACCTCAATTTTCTGAGTGTCAACTCGTATCCCATTACCAAAAATAATTTGGCCTAATGATGCCATAGACTCAAGAGAAAACTCACACTTAGAGAATTTGGCATTCAACTCTCTATCCTTGAGGGTTTGGAGAACTACTCTGAGATAACAAATATGATCTTCCTCATTCCTCGAATAAATTAGAATGTCATCAATGAATACAATAACAAATATATCAAGATATGGCTTAAACACCCTATTCATAAGGCCCATGAAAGTTGCAGGAGCATTGGTCAAACCAAAAGACATATCCAGAAACTCATAATGACCATAACGGGTCTTGAATGTCATCTTGGAAACATCACCCTCTCTTACCCTCAACTGGTGATAGACTGATCAGAGGTTTATCTTAGAAAAGCAAGTGGCACCCTGAAGTTGATAAAAAAGATCATCAATTCTCGGAAGAGGACACTTATTATTATAGTGACCTTGTTCATTTACCGGTAATAAATACACATCCTAAGTGAATAATCTTTCTTCCTCACAAATAAGACTGGAGTGCCCCAAAGTGAGACACTTGGTCGAATGAAACCTTTATCAAGAAGGTCTTTCAACTGCTCTTTTAACTTTTTCAACTCACCTGGAGTCATTTTATATGGAGGAATAGATATAGGTTGAGTATCGGTAAAAGTATCTATACCGAAGTCTATTTCTCTCTCAGGACGGACTCCGAGAAGATCGTCTGGAAATACCTCTAGAAACTCACTCACAACTGGAACTGACTGAATAGACGGTGTCTCAACACTAGAGTAATTAACTCGGATTAAGTGATAGATGCACTCCTTGGAAACTAACTTTTCGGTCGTAAGTTATGAAATGAAACGACCCTTAGGCACTGTTGAACTACTCCTCATCTCTATAACTGGCTCATTAGGAAACTGGAACTTAACTACTCGAGTTCTACAATCAACTGAGGCATAACAAGCATAAAGCCAGTCGATACCTATAATGACATCAAAATCCACCATGTCTAACTCGACTAAGTCAGCCATGGTGTCTTTGTGATTGAAAGAAATAACACAATCACGTTAAACTCTCTTGTCTAGAATAGACTCACCAACATGTGTGGAAACACTGAAAGGCTCAAGAAGTTGTTCATGAAGAATATTGACCCTCATAGCAACACAAGGAGTTACAAAAGATAGACTCGCACCTAGATCAAGCAATACATATACATCAAAAATAAAGACTTTTATCATACCAGTGACAATATCTGGTGAATTTTCTTGTTCTTGGCAGCTGGTGATAGCATACAGATGGTTTCCTCCTCTGCATGTCCTTGAAGTAGCACCTCTAGGTGCCGCTCTGTCTAGTGGAGCCACTGAAGAAGATTGGGCTCTATTGCTCCCCTTATCATTTTCTTGACTTTTCTTAAGGCACTCTCTCATGAGTGATCTAGTTTACCACACTTGAAGCAACCATTGGAACCATCAAGACACGCTCTTGGGTGGTTCCTACCACACTTAGCACATGCAGGAGTCCAATTACATCTTTATGCCACACTACCTTGAGATTGTGTAGGTCTAGCCTGAAGTTCTGGGAATTTTGGTTCATGAACTCACTTATGTTCGTTGGTGTAGGTGCACTAGAAGAAGATGGAGCAGGTCTAGTTGGCCTTCGCTGAAAAGATGACCGTTTAGCATTACCCTTCTATAGTCTATAATCATTTCATGTTCTCTTAGCCTTCTTGTTCCCCAACTCTTCTCTATCTCTCAGCTTATCTTCCTCAACCATATCTCCAATAAGCATAGCTTCCTTTCCCTTCAAACTTGACAAGCGAGACAACCTAGATACAAATTGACTCATTCTGCTCCTCATGTCAGCAACCATCTCTGGAGCATAGCGGTACAGTTGAGTGTACTTGAGGCTATACTCATGCACACTAATGGATTCCTTCTTCAAGTTAAGGAATTTTGTTATCTTCACTTCCCTTATCTCACAGGGAAAGAAACGCCCCAAGAAAGCCTCCTTGAACATAGCCCAGCTCACAATTGGTGCACCCTCAGCTCTACTCTTCTTCCATTGATTGTACCAGACTCTAGAAACACCCTTCCATTGGTATGCATCTAGTTCCACACGCTCAACATCTTCCACATGCATCATCTCAAACACTTGTTGCAATTCTTCGACATGCATCATCTCAAACACTTACTGCAACTCTTCCACAATGTTTTTCTCCATCCTTACTGACACTTGAACCGGAGGATTCTTCCTTAAGAACTCACGGATCTTGGATGTATCAGCCGCATCTTGTTGATTCCTTCTTTGCTGACCAGCTTGATTGGCCACTACTCGATTCAACATCCAGATAACATCCCGAAACTCTGCATTAGTGACTTCTCCTTAGTGTCGCACTTCAAGTGCATTAGGTACCCATTCATCCTGGGATCCATATTTCTCCTAGCAGGATAACCTCGACAAACTCTTTGTGGAGGCATGATTTGAAAAGATACACGCACAACACAAATTAGAGGGGAACCTTATAGAGTTGAACTCTATCGCATGAAAAAGAGAAAGAAGGAATGGAATAGTTTCCTAAATGTTATAACCTCCTAATTATAGATGTGGCGCGCTTCACACTAATAACTAGGAATCTACATACACAGCTTTATAGACACCATATGACTCTAGAACTATGTGCTCTGATGCAATGTTTGTCACACCCCGAATCTACACCCTGGAAGCGACTGGCACTCCAGAACCAATGTTGGCCCTAAAGCGAACCCTTGGCCTGGCTCAAGACTTAGCGGAAGACTTATTCAATATTATATGAACTCAAAAGTAAAGGTTCTCTCAAACAATCTCATAATAGATAACTCATAATATTTTAAAGAAAACATTCAACTGGCCAAAAGAGACAACTCAAGTCTAGAACATTAAAAATTGAAAATGAAACAGACTTCTCAAAACTCTACTGTCTATGATGACTTTAAATAATATGATAGATGTCGGGACAAGAGTCAAGACATCTTAACAAAACAGAAAAAATAAACGGGAATCCTCCTCAAGCAAGGAGGCTCACCAAAGCAACTCTGGACTGTAAGTGGTTTCAATAGAGAGCCTGCTGATAACCCTGGTTACCTATATCTGCATCATGAAAGATGCAGGAAAAATAGCGTCATTATATGGAATGTACGGGCATGCAAGGGAAATTCTAAAGCACAAATATGATCTAATAGAAGGGAAAAATATACTTACCTCATCTCAACTCAACTCAACTCAAGATACTGAAGTATAATCAAAGATACTGAAGATACTCCAACTTAGAAATACTTAACTCAAATACAGAATACATAACTCATTATAAAGCAACAAAGAAAAGACGTAGTATGAACAATGATTATGAAGCAGTAAATGACAACTCAAAGTAATTAAAAATACAATAATAACTCTTTACTGTTATTTGGGAGATTCTCTAACCGACAACCATCATTATGAGCTATGTGATGATATATCATCTCGCCCACGCAGCCAGAACTGTCCTATAGCTTGCCAGAGTATAAGACATCCTCAACTAAGTGAATTGTAACACCCCAAAAAAAAAATTTTAACTAAGACTCGAACCGTTCATCGAAGTGAGTGAGATTTTACCGAGGAATTAAAATTTCTTAAGTGTTAAGGTCACTAGATGTAGCACCTTGAGTTCAAAAAAGAATTAAATTGGAAATAGCAAAATCTGAAATTATACAAGTTAAGTTAAGTATGAGTTTTGGGTTGACTTCAAATGACCATACCTCCTAGCTCAGGATGATTTAGCTGTTCTACCAGTTACCGTAGGAAACATCTTTGAATTATCTTTCCAACGCCGCTGAGTTTGATAAGTTTCAAGGTCGGATGAGTGAGCTATGGCTTTTTGAAGTTAGGCTGTCCAGTTAAGGAAAGTCAAAACCGGGTTTTAGAGGGGTATTTTGGTCTTTTCCTTACCGAAACAGATTTAATTCGTTTTTAGTAATATTTTAGGGGTCTAATCTGATTAGGTTCAGTTTTATAATTCTAAAATACACCTAGGGTTTTAGTTGAGAGTTCAAGAAGAGAAAAGAGGAGAAAGAGGAGAAAGAGGAGAAAAGAGGAGAGGATCAAGCGTTCGTTGAGATTTTTGCGTGTTGTAGCGGATTTTCGCCATGGATTTGATCCCTAAGAGGTATGTAAGCTTCCATAGTGTTGGGTTCTTTCACCCACACGCCAATCATGATTTATTCAGCGTAATTTCGTTCTTGAAATTTATGGATTTAAGTTCTTGATGAGTTCTTGATAAGTGTTCTTGAAGTTTATTAAGTTTTGAAGTAAGATTCTGCTTAGGTCAACTTTAAACGACCATATCTCTTAGAATATTAAGAGTTACGTGAGCCATAACCTATCCAATTAAAGGTAATTGAATCTACTTTCCAACCCCACCAATTTCACGTCAATCCAATATCTGAGTAAAAAGTTATGACTATTTTAGTAACCTATACAGTGCTGTTACGAATTAGCCGACGGGAAAATATTGAAAATAATCGGTTTTTGTCTTTTTACCTCCAAGAAAACCATCAACGAATTTCTTGACTAATAAAAAGCTCAAAACAATCAGATTTTCATCTTCACTCATGAAAATCATAATTTTTGGCTATAGAGATTTTAAGAAACTAACTCGAGAATCTCAAGAAAGGTCTTCTTGATTGTTTACCTTCAAGCTAGGGTTTCAAGGCTTCTAATCAAGTTCTTCTTCAAGATTCTTAAAGATTCTTCAAGATTCTTCAATAATCTTGTTCTTCTAGGTATGTAAGGCTATCATAGTGTTGGACTAGTTCGTCCTCACACCCTACATCTACTTTCAGATCAGTAAAAGAGTAATCTAGGAAACTTTCCCTAGATTTGAGTATTCTTGAGATAAGTTGATTTTGAGTTCTTGAATTCACGTTTCTTTTAAAAGTTATATTCCTAATTATCGAATAGCTATATTGTTATTGAGATCCTTCATATCATGAATCATAACTCTTGAATTCATAATTCAAATTCAAGAGAGAGTTAAGAGTAGAGTTCAAGGAAGCCTTTGAGTTCAATTGTGAATCCTTTGAGATCAACTATCGATTTGAACTAAGTTTTGAGGAAGTAAGTCAGAGAATGAGAAGAGTCACATACATGAGTTTCATAATGTTATGTAGACCTACGAGTCAAGTCGTTCATGCCCATAAATTCCGCATGAACTCCAGAAGTTGAGTATCTTTGAGAGGAGTAGTATCTTCAAGTTCTAAGTCTTGAGTATTGAGTTCCTAATCCCCTTTGAGATTATATTTCTAAGCATGGGACTATTACATGTTACCCATAAAGTCTTTGAGTTGAATTGTTCATGCCCATAATTCCGCATGAATCCTATAAGTCGAGCAGTCTTGAGAAGAGAAGTATCTTTGAGTCTTTGAGTTGAGTCGTTCATGCTTATAATTCCGCACGAACCCTCTGAGTTGAGCATTCTTGAAATTAGTAATATCATTGAAGTTCTTGAGTTCCAAGTATTTGAGTTCTATCTATGGTTATTGAAAACCTTGCATTGAGTAGTTCATGTCCATAATTCGGTATGAACCATATTTTAAGAAGTCTTTTACAAACGTTTTAACTTTGTTTTAAGACTTAAGTTTTGAGTTCAGTAAAGAGTAAAGAGTAAAGTTTGAAGTCTTTTTCTTCAAAAGTATATGGGGACTAAGTATTCCCAAAGAGTTTATAAATGTTTTCACATTTAAATAAGAACGGAAACTGAGATTTCCAAAGGGCCTTCGGGCTAGTTTTCAGAAAAGAGTAATAGCTTTCTAAATGAAGCAAGCAGGGAAACTGAGATTTCCAAGATAGCCTTTGAGCTAAGTTTTTGAGCAATTATCTCAAATCAGCAGAAAGAAGTATGTTTTTAAAACATAAGAGCTAGTATATTTTTGGGAGTAGTATTGAGCACCGATATGGGGGAGAGTTTAGACAACTCACAGCCTCCATAAACCATGTAGCCACCATGGGTAGAAAAGGGTCATACTTTTTAGATGAACCTTTTTCGAAATAGACTAGTGGATCCATTAGGCAGTTCAGGTCCTATACCTTTGGCCGGGTATAGGATGCGCTGGCAGCGTGAGGTAGATCGCTGTATCATCACTATAGCTCTTATGTGATGGTTGTCGGTTAGAGAAACTCCCACAGAAGTTATTGTATTTTTATATACATCAGTTTATTGTATTTTTATATACATTTCAGAGTTATGTTGTATCCTTGCATACACACAGATTTGACAGCATGTTTTTAAACAGTTTGTTTCTTTATATTGCACTTGTTTTAAATTGCTTTATATTGAAATGAGTTCAGTCATATTTAGTTGAGTATTCAAAGTTGAGTATCCAGAGTTGAGTATCCAGAGTCGAATATCATATCTTTGAGTCGAATATCATATCCTTGAGTTGAGTATCTAATCTCTGAGTTGAGTATCTTATCCTTGAGTACTTCTGAGTTGAGTAAGTTTGAGTAGTTTGGAGTATTCCTTGAGTTGAGTAAGATTGAAAAGAGGCAAGTATGTTTCCTTTTTATCAAGTTTCAAGCTTATGTTTATGTTTTAGAATTCCCCTTACATACTCGTACATTCCACGTACTGAGCCATTAGGCCTGCATCTTCTCATGATGCAGACACAGGTATTCAGGATCATCAACAGGAGCTTCGTTGATACATCCGAGAGTTCGAGTTAGCTATGGTGAGCCTCATTGCTTCCGGAGGATTCCATTTACTTTCAGTTGTTAGGAGGTCGTGGGTATTGTCCAGACTTCCATCATTGTCACTTCGAGTCTTCATAGATAGACAGTAGAGTTTTAGAAGTCTTCATTTATTTTGTTAAATGTTTTAAAGACTAAAGTTGCCTTTTTATGGCGAGTTGTATATATTTTATTATACAGATTTTTCTTTGGACTTAAAGTTTGTATTTAAGTTTTATGAACTTTTATTTCAGTTTTTAAGCTTTGTATGCTTGAATCAGTTTTCCGCTTGTAGTCAGCCAGGATGAGGGTTCGCTTGGGGACCAGCAATGGTCTTCGAGTGCCGGCCACATCCAGGGTGTAGGCTCGGGTCGTGACATGAATCCACTTAGCTGTGCTTAAAAGTAATAAGGAACCATCTAAAGAGTATGACTCTTTACCCATGTTGGCATACATGGTGTATAAGGACTTTGAGTTATCTGAACTCGTCCCCATATCGGTGCTCAATACTACTCCCAATAATATAACTCATGCTCATATGTTTTAAAAGCATTTCCTCATCCTCACTCAAAAGATTCTCTTAAAATAGATAGTGCTCAAAACTCTTCAAACTCATTTGGAAATCAAGATTTCCTCTCGTTTTAAATGTCAAAGCATTTACTCTTGGGAGTACTTAGTTCCCATATATTCATTAAGAAAAATGAAACTCAAATCTCTTCCTCCTCATACTCAAGTACCCCATTCTTAAAACAAGTTTTAAAAGATTAGAAAAAGCTTCTCAAATTGACTCAAAGAACTTCCTCAAACATTACTCTTAACTCTATCTTGAATTTGAATTATGAATTCAAGAGATATGAATTTTATATTCATGATATCTCAAGAATTAGTCAAGATTATAAGTGTAGATATCAGGTAGAAAACATAGGTACGATTCAAGGGATCGCGCAACAGATCTATAAAAGAAAAAGATACTCCCAAAAGTTCATACAAAGAAATAGCCAACTAGCACAAAATTCCTGATTAGGCCATCGAGGCAACAATGATCTCTATACCAAAACTGAAAGCAGGTATATATCAAGACAATACACCAAACAGCTAACAACCTTCAACAAACCAACAAACTAGGTCAGCAAGGCCATAACGTAGCTATACATCCCACACACTAGGCTGCAAGCCTCTAAGAGTAGTAAAGATTTGAGATATAAGGCCCCAACCTACCGATAAAATTATATACAACAAAAGGTAACAAACCTCCCAACTATGGAAGCTCCGGAGAAAAGGAGCTAGCCAACTGGATAAAAGTCAATCCTGCTACTGAGGAGGTCTACTGGGTCATCTGTCGAGACATGCATGCATGAATGCACTACCCCCATGCAATGGGGCGTCAGTACAAAATAATGTGCAAAGTATGAAAGGCAATAGACTATGAGCAAGTATCCTAATATACTAGGAGTAATGCGAAAAATAAATCAAGAATAACATAAGTGTACTGACTTGCTCCTAAATCTAAACTTATCATAAATAATAAAACAACAACCTAACAAATCCCCCATAAGCTCAGCAGGTACAAACAGTACACAACACCACCTACTGAGGCCCCCACAAGCCCAGAAGGTGCCAATAAGTCTATATACCCCTATCAGTAGTCCCTTAGCCCCATAGGCAGCCACATAGACCTCTTAGGCAATAATATAGCCCCGTAGGCAGCACGTAGCTCTCTTAGGCAGTAGTATAGCATATAGATAACTCATAGCCCTCTTAGACAACAACTTGGCCCTGTAGGCAGCACATAGCCTTCTTTGGCATCAATATAGCCCCGTAGGCTACTCAAAGCCCTTCTAGGAGTCAATATAGCCCCTTAGGAAACTCATAGCTCTTCTAGGCATCAATATAGCCCCGTAGGCAGAAGATAGCCCTTGTAGGGATAGATCACATTCCTGCAGCTAACCACAATAGCCCAAGGGCAACAATAATAATCCAATAGGCTAAAAATGAAATATTTAGCTATAAGCAACCTATACGAATAGCCTCTAAGTCGTGTCCAACATAAGGATGCTACTAACTGAATAAGAATCTCCACAAGGGAGAATTATATCCACTTGAGTAGCCAACAGTCAACAATAATGGTTGCAAATATATCTAGGATAACAACCCAATTACATTGCTCCTAAGCTTTAAGGAAACATGATGTAAGAAGGGAATAGCCTCAACATACCTTTTTCGCTAAATTCACGTGGACTAACGACATTTAGTCATAGCCCCCTCGATACTACAAAAAGGCAGGACCATAATCAACACACAAGAATAGAAGATACCACTATAATTAGATAAAAAAATATGTATTTCCATCACAAATTGCTATTTGCGGCTTATCAAAGCTAGAGTCGATGAAAGAAGGGTCTTACCTTGATCTTAAGTTTGTAATACACCTCAAAACTTTATAATATGTCCAAACCCTTGTTGTTCCAACACAAAAGTATGATATTCTACAAAATCGATAAAATAAATTATACCATGATGTCGAGCTCAATGCATAAAACAACTTTTGTCAAAGACTTAAGTCAAGAGAATCTATAATTTGGTTAATCCTACAATTGGATTTTCTATGTTTTCTGGTTCTTCCCTAAAAACTGAAGAAAAGTCAAAGAATAAGGTATATAAAAAGTTCCACCGACCTAGGTGACCCACCTCACATGTCTGCTTGTGCAGTCTCGCAAAAACGCAAATATCTCTTTATTCTGAAGTCCTATGAATAAACGGTTTGATACGTTGGAACTAGACTCGTAGACCTTCGATTTGATGTGGCGTGGGCTCCATAAATCTTTATAGGTTTGGAGAAAACCTCCGAGACATTTGACCATAAGTTCAGAGAAATCTTTAAAAAGGAACTTACGATAACTTTTGTCAACTGTTATTTTGTGACTTACCTAACTTCAAAACTTAAGATACAATCCTTGAACACTTAAAATATGACATACCACATCATTCTTAATCTATTACTCACCCTCTTTGTCTTTCCATGGAGGTACGAGTTAATTTAGACATTTCGAAAAGTCAGGGTGTTATATCCTTCCCTCTTTAGAAACATTCATCCTCGAATTAAAAATATGAGTCACGCGGTTAATTCCTTATGAGTTACCAATTTTTTTGCAGAGTATCCTTTGTAGATGTGACTATCCAGGAACTTGAAATCCTGAAATTCTAACCAAAGCGTCTCACAGGATGACATAATTAGCTAAGCACTATAGCTCTGCAATAACAGTGCGAGCAAAAATACAATGACAACAACCATAATAATAAGCAACAATATAAATAAATCAGATAGGTATCTAACCTTACTACTCTAATATAAACTGATATGCCATCACACAGGGGTGTGAAACAAGTGAGGATATTTGGACCTTATGACATCCTGAACTTCCCATGTCACATATTCTCTATTCTTATTTTTCCACAATACTTTCACCGAAGCCACCTCTTTGGTCCTGAATTAACGGACCTGTCGATCTAATATTACAACTAGAGTTTCTTCGTAGGACAACTCCTCTGTGATCTGAACATCCTCAACGAGGACAACCCGATAAGGGTCTCCCTATGCACTTTCGTAGCAACGATATATGGAAAACTGGATGAATAGATTCTAGCCCCGAAGGTATTTATAACTCATAAGCCACTGATCCTACTCTCCGGAGGATCCGGTATGGCCCAATGAACCTTGGACTAAGCTTGCCTTTCTTGCCAAATCTCATACCACCTTCATAGTCGAGACTTTTAAAAATACCCAGTCATTGACATTAAACTCTAAGTCTCTTCGTCGCACATCTAAGTATGACTTCTGTCTGCTTTGAGCTGTTAGCAACCTCTCTTGAATGAGATTAACCTGCTCCATTTTCTGATATACTAAGTCGGGTCCAATTAACCCTGACTTAACCTACCTCGAACCATCCAATGGGGAATCTATATTTTTGCCCATACAAAGCCTCATAAGGTCCCATCCCGATGCTGGAATGGTAACTATTATTGTATGCCAACTCGATAAGAGACAAGTGGTTATCACAACTTCCCTTGAAGTTTAGTACGCACGCTCGTAACATATCCTCGAGTGTCAAAATTCTGCGCTTAGCCTGACCATCTTTCTGAGGGTGAAAGACTATACTAAGATTAACTTGTGTCCTAGTCCTTTCTGGAAGGACTTCCAGAAATTAGCGGTAAATTGTGCTCCCCTATCAGAGATAATAAATACTGGGACATCATGTGGCCTAACAATCTCTCTAATATAGAGTCGTGCATAGTCTTCGGCAGTAAAAGTAACCATGACTAGTAAGAAGTGGGCTGATTTTGTTCGTTTGTCAATAATTACCCAAATAGAGTCAAATTTACAATATGATCGAGGTAACCCTGTAATAAAATTCATATTAATTGCTTCCCACTTCCACAAAGGAATGGCTATCTCCTGGACTAGCCCAGCGAGATTTTAATGCTCACCCTTCACCTGTTAGAAGTTAGGACACTGTGCCACAAACTCAGCAACGTCCTTTTTCATCTCGTACCACCAATAGATCTCCTTAATATCATGGTACATCTTCGTCGAACCAGGGTGAATAGAATAGCAGAAATGATATGCCTCTTCCATAATCTGATGTGGAAGCCCCACAACATCCGAAACACATAATCGACTACTATACCTGAGGACTCCATCTCCTGGTATATCAAATGCTAAAGACTAATGATTCTGAGCCTTGGCTCTAAGCTGCTCTAATCTAGGATCCTCCTGTTGTCGTGCTTTTACTTCCACCACTAGAGATGATACGGTTGTGTCCTCAATTGTGATCCACTATCGTCAGCCTCTAACAATCTGACTCCCAAGCTACCTAACTGATGAAGCTCTTGCACTAGCTCACGCTTCTCAACACCTAAATAGGATAAACTACCCATAGATCTTCGATTGACGGCCTCTGCTACCATATTCGCCTTTTCTGGATGATATAAAAATATCCACGTCGTAGTCTTCCAGAAACTCAAGCCATTGATGATGTCGCAAATTTAACTCCTTCTGTCTAAAGATATATTGAAGGCTTTTATGATCTGTGACGACATCAACATGAACGCCATACAAATAGTGTCTCCAGATCTTTAATGCATGCACAACTGCAGCTAACTCTAAATCGTGGGTCAGATAGTTCTTCTCATGCTTCCTCAATTACCTTGAAGCAAATGTGATAAGCTTACCATGTTAAATTAGTAAACATCCCAAACCAACACAAGAAGCATCACAGTACACCGCATAGCCCTCTAAACCCTCTGGCAATGCTAGAACTGGTGCTGATGTCAACATGTCCTTCAGCTCCTGGAAACTATTCTTGCAAGACTCAGTCCACTGGAACTTAGCTACTTTTTGAGTCAGCTTCGTTAATGGTGCTGAAAGTGAAGAAAACCCATCTACAAAGCTTCTGTAGTACCCAACTAATCCTAAGAAACTACAAACCTTAGTCGGAGTCATAGGTCTGTGCCAAGTCATTACGGCCTTAATCTTTTCTGTATAAACCGTAATGCATGTATCTGATACAATATGGCCTAGGAAAGCCACAGAGCTCAACCAGAACTCACAGTTAGAGAACTTTGTGTCAAGTTCCTGCTCTTGAAGAACCTGAAGGACTGGTCGGAAATGATCTGCATGCTCAGCTTTTGAATGCGAATAGACAAAAATATCATCAATAAATACAATCACAAACGTATCTAGATACGGCCTGAATATGTTATTCATCAAGTCCATAAACACTGTTGGGTCATTGGTCAATCCAAAAGACATAACCAAAAACTCAAAATGCACATATCTAGTACTAAAAGTTGTCTTCAGATTATATTTCTCCCAAACTCGTACCTGATGGTACCCTGATCTCAAATCGATCTTTGAGAAGTACTTAACACCTTCTAGTTGATCAAACAAGTCATCGATCCTCAGAAGGGGATATCTATTCTTTATAGTATCCTTGTTCAGTTGTCGATAATCGATACACATCCCCATCGAGCCATCTTTTTTTCTCACAAATAATACTGGTGCACCCCATGGTGAAGCACTAGCCTGATAAAGCCTTTATCAAGTAAATCTTTCAGTTGATCATTCAACCTCTTTAGCTCAGAAGGAATCATTCTATAAGGAGGGATAGATATGGATTGTTTACCTTGTAGCATGTCGATAGCAAAATCAATTTCCCATTCAGGAGGGATACCAGGAAGCTCGTCTGGAAATACATCTAGAAACTCATTAACTACCGGAATACACTAAAGAGTTGGTGGTTCTGAATCTACATCATGAACACGAACAAGATGACAAATACAGCCCTTAGTGATCATCTTCCTCACCTTATGATAGGAAATAAACCTACCTTTTGGCGTTGTTGTATCGTCTTTCCATTCCCAAACTTCCTCTCCTAGAAAGTGGAATCTAACAATCTTTGTCCGGCACACAACATTAGCATAACAGCACGTTAACCAGTCCATACCCATAAAGACGTCAAAATCAACCATATCTAACTCTACCAGGTCTTCAGAGGTTTAACGGTCGATAATTTCTATCATGCAACCTCGATAGACTCTCTTGGCCATAATAGACTCACCAACTGGTGTAGATACAATAAATGGTCTATCTAGTGACTCTTCTTCTATACATAACTTCCTCACAATAAATGGAGTAACATAAGACAAAGTAGATCCAGGATTTATCAAAGTATAAACACAATGGGAGCAAACAACCAATGTACCTTTCATAACATCTGGTGTTGACTTTGAGTCATGTTGGATAGCTAGTGAATATGTATGGTTTTGGCCACTACCAGAACTAGATTATCCCTTTCTACCTCCACCTTTACCTCTACCAGCTGAAGTCTGGGGTCCACGCCTTGTAGACTGTGTTGATGAAGAGTAACTTCCTACTGACCTCATCGATTGACCTATGCCACCCTGACCTACGGTCGGGCAGTTCCTCAGCCCATACCCCTCCTTTCCACAAGAATAATAACATGTGGAACCATGCATACACCTCCCAAAATGCATCTTACCACAGGTAGCGCAACGCGGTGGGACTGTCTTAGACTGGCCTGAACTCATCTACTATTCAGAGCCCGATGCTCGTGAACCCTCATCTGGGCCTAATTATCCCTGACGATCAAATCTACTACCCTGGAATCGATGTGGCGGAGGTCTTAGTGACTTAATAGAATATTGGGGTCTGAGACCACCCTGAAAATCTCCCTGTGAACCAGCGGGCCTAGCCCTCTTTTGTGTCTCTCTCGACCCTTTCACTCATATATTGTAGATGTCAACGATCTTCTATTTCTTGTGCAAAGTCCTAAATTCGTGAGATATCGATATTATCATTTAGTGCAATGGTAGAACAAGCATTGATATAGTTTGAGTCAACCCTCCCACAAATCTACACACCCTGTCATGCATCGTATCAACAAATGATGGTGCATATCTAGCCAATGAATCAAATCTCAGCCTCTACTCTTGAAAACTCATGTTGTCCTGTCGGAGGTTCAAAAACAGGTCCACCCGGCCATCCCTAATCTCTCGAGGCAAATAGTGATCTATGAAAGCTTTTGTAAAGGTATCCCAAGTGGATAGAGATGCATATTTTCCCTTAGATATCTCCCAACTTTCGTACCACAATACTGCAACATCGTGCAATCGAAATGCTGCTAACTTAAGTAACTCAGTCACTGAGACATGCATGACTCTGAAGATCTTACGAAGTTGATTAACAAAGTGTTGAGGGTCCTCTCTCCAATCTGTCGATGTAAATTGTGGAGGATTCAAGGTGAGAAATTCACAAACTCTTGAACTTTTGGGTCCATCAGAAGGTCTTGCAACATCTGGCGCAACTAGTTGGCACTGTGCAGCTACTAACTGTGCTAACATACATATTGCACTCTTGAAATCCTGATCAGATGAAATAGGAGGAGCTAAAGGTGGTACTGCTGGTGGAGGCGGGAGGTCATGTATCCCTCAGAGGATCCTGAAGCGGTGGAAGAGCAATAAGGGCTAAGAAGATCTCTCCCCTGGGTCTCATAATAGGCTACCTCCACATGTGGTACGTTGGCGATACACTCGCCTGCAGCTGTATCTAGCCCATGTCTAGTTGTGGTATGTCTGGTGTCACTCATCTCTATCTATATCCAAATATCAATTCTAAGCTAGAAACTTCAACCCTTAAGACACCACTCTATAGGACGATGTGAGCAAAAGAAGGATAGTCATTCTAACATGCCCGATAGCTTCTTTCTTATCGAATGTGGTGCACAACAGATTTATAAACAAGACTCTACTAGACAAGGCTTGCAGACTTCCTAGGATAAGACATTGTTCTGATACCAAGTTTGTCACACCCAAAACTCAAGGGGCGCAACTAGCTCCTCATGCCAAAACTCAGGCCCGAGCTGACCCTACTGAACCATTTGCTACTAGCGTGTGGCAGCCACACGCAATCAAGAAAACAAACAGGTATATCTCGACTTAAAATTAAGCCATCGGCTGGCAAGACCCCTGTCAACAGATATATAAAAGAAATAGATACTCCCAAGAGATCATATAAAGAAATAGCCAACTAGCACTACAGTACTAACTGGGCCATCGAGGCCACCATGATCTCTATACCAAAAATGAAAGCAGGTATATACCAAGATGATACATCAAACAGCTAACAAGCTTCAGCAAATCGACAAACTTGGCCAGCAAGGCCATAACATTGTTATACACCCCACACACTAGTCTGCAAGCCTCTAAGAGTAATAAATATTTGATGGATAGGTCCCCAACCTACCCATAAAAATATATAGAAGAAAAGCTAACAAACCTCCCAACTCAAGCAGCTGGGAAGAAAAATGGGCTAGCCAACCAGATAGAAGTCAATCCTACTGCTGAGGATGTCTATTGTGTCGTTTGCCAGGACGTGCATGCATGAATGCAGCGCCCCCAGGCATTGGGGCAACTATACAAAATAATGTACAGAGTATGGAAGGCAATGGACTTTGAGCAGGTATCCTAATACACTTGGAGTAATCCGATAAATAAATCAAGAACAAGATAATTGTACTGACTCGCTCCTAAATATAAACATATAAAGAATAATAAAAGAACAACCTAACCAATCCTTCATAAGCTCGATAGGTACAACCAACACACAAGACCATCTACCCAGGCACCCATAACCCAGAAGGTGTCGATCAATCTATATACCCTTATCAGTAGTCCCTTAGCCCCATAGGTAGTCACATACCTCTCTTAGGCAATAATATAGCTCTGTAGGCAGCATATAGCTCTCTTAGGCAGCAATATAGCTTATAGACTACTCATAGCTCTCATAGGCAACAACATGACCCTATAGGCATCACATAGCCTTCTTAGGAGTCAAGATAGCCCGTAGGCTACTCATAGCCCTTCTAGGCATCAATATAGCCCCATAGGCAACTCATAGCCCTTCTAGGCATCAATATAGCCCCATAGGCAACTCATAGCCCTTCTAGGCATCAATATAGCCCCGTAGGCAGAACATAGACATTCTAGGCATAGATCATATTCATACAGCTAACCACAATAGCCCCAAGGGTAACAATACCAATCCAATAGACTAAAATTGAGCAATTTAGCTATTAGAAACCTATACGAATAGCCTCTAAGTCGTCTCCAACATAGGGACGCTACTAACTAAATAAGAATCCCGACAAGGGAGAATTATATCCACTCGAGCAGCCAACAAATAACAATAATGGCTATAAATATAACAAGGATAACAACCCAATTACATTGTTGCTAAGCTTTAAGGAAACATGTTGTAAGAAGGGAATATCCTCAACAAACCTTTTTCACTGAATTCACGTAGCCTACCGACTTTTACTCATAACCCCCTCAATACTACAACAAGGTAGGACCATAATCAACACACAAGAATAGAAGATACCACGATAATTAGATAAAGAAATGTATTTCCATCGCAAATTTCTATTTGCGGCTTATCAAAGCTAGAGTCGATGAAAAAAGGGTCTTACCTTGATCTTAAGTTCGTAATACACCTCAAAACCTAATAATATGTCCAAAGCCTAGCTGTCCAAACACTAAAGTAGGATATGCTACGAAATCAATAAAGCAAATTACATCATGATAATGAGCTCAACACATAAAACAACTTTTGTCAATGATTTAAGTCGAGAGAATCTATGTTTTGGTTGATCCTAGAAGTGGGTTTTCTATATTTTCTAGTTCTTCCCTGAAAAAAAATGAATAAAAGTCGAAAAAGAAGGTATATAAAAAGTTCCACTGACCTAGGGGACCAACTTCACATGTCTGCTTGCGCAGTCTCACAAAAATGATAATATCTCTGTATTTTAAAGTCGTATGAACAAATTGTTTGATGTGTTGGAAACTAGACTTGTAGACCTTATATTTGATGGGTCGTGGGCGCCATAAATCTTTATGGATTGGGAGAAAACCTCTGAGACATTTGACCCAAATTTCATAGAAATCTTTAAAAAGGAACTTACGATAACTTTCGCCAACTTTTACTTTGTGACTTACCTAACTTCAAAACTTGAGATACAACCCTTGAACAGTTAAAAGATGACATACCCCATTATTCTTAATCTATTACTCACCATATTTGTATTTCCACGAAGCTACGAGTTAATTTAGATGTTTCGAAAAGTCGGGGTGTTACAATAGGGGAGCTGGTGACCCTGGTGCACTGAGTGGCACAGAGCGCCAACCCAAAAACTACCAACCAGTGTTTGGGGTGCACTGAGTGGCACGCCGCGCCAGGCCCAAGCTACCAGGCAGTAGTGTTGGCGCTATTGTGACTCACTGCCCCAAGCCCCAGGCCAGAATTTGATGAATTTTCTTGTTCAATCTCATGCCCTAACTCATCTAGAATCGAACGATTTCCTTCAAACCCTTTTGTATTCTTAAACCCAAAACTTTAAAAATGAAATTCACACAGAAATCAGCCAAGAACAACTCTCATTCGCAACCCTCACATCAAGAAATCAACAAGAACTCCATTATCAAAGAACAAAGCACAAAACCTCAAGAACATAAATCATTCAACCTCAAGAACAAAATTATAGGTAGAAATAACATGATTGGCATATGGTGAACGAACCCAACACTATGAGAACTTACATACCTCATAAGGATCAAATCCTTGGCGAAACTCCTCAACAATCGCAAGAATCTTTAACGGACACTTGAACTTCTCCTTTTTCTCTTCTTGCACTTCTCTGTAAAATGCTAAACCTGTTTAGGAATTGTGTAAACTAATCCAAATCAGTTTAGACCCCTATTTGGAGTAACCAAAACGTGAAAACTTAGTGGGGTAAGGAAAAGACCAAAATACCCCTCCTTAATTTGGATGAATTTTCTTAACTGGGCAGCTTGAACTTTAATGGACATATCTCCCTCATCCGAACACGGAATTTAGCATACTTAGTGGCGTTGGAAAGAGGACTTAAAGATCTTACATATGATATCTCATGGGCTACGTAACTCATCATGTACTGAAAGTTATGGTTATTTGAAGTTGACCCAAAACTTAAAATTTAAGACTAACTTGCAAAATTCTCAATTTAGCTCTTTCCAATTTAGTTCTTTCTAAAATTAGCTCTTTCTAAGACCGAGGTGTTATAGGCGATACCCAACTTACTTCGCCGAGTGACTCTGATGCTGAAATTCTGGGAAAGTATAAAACCTATTTTTAGAAGGAAGAGAAGGACTTCTGAACAGTTCTTAAATTTTACACACATTACTCAATTTTTAGGTTTTTGCTATTTTATATTCTAGAACATTAGTTTGAGATTTTTGAGCAAGGGTTTAGATTTTGTGAGATTTGTAGCTTTAATTGGAGCATTTGGAGACTTGTGGATTGTTGCCAAATCCGATGGAAAACTTATTTGGTAACAATTTCTTGTTCTTTACTATGTTCGGGTAAAACCTCCATTCTAGGGTGTGTGATTATGTAGTTTAATGCCTTAATTAGCTAATGACTGTTTTTAGTTACTAAGTTTATATTTGATTTGAAGTGGGTTCATGTAATTGCTCATGTTTTAGTTAAGGAATTGTAGTGGAAAATGCAATTCTAGATTAGAACTGGATACTTGCTTGAGAAAGAAGTGTTAGAGTCAAATTATTAGTTGATAACGGTTTTTATTGCATTGTTATGAATCTAGCTTGAGAAAGTAGGTTTAATTACAATCTTGCAAATCTAGCTTGAAAAAGTGGACTGATTAAGGTAATGGGTTATTTGATTGTGTTTCGCTTGTGAGGTTCGAAAGAACTCACTTGAATCGCAATAGTTGATTGAGAAATGGCTATTGCACTTAAAATCTAGCCTACCCACTGATATTCAACAACTTTGAGTAATTCATAATCACCCATTACACGAAATTAGCATTCAACTTATTAGACTCCCAAAAACCTTCCCTACATGCTTACTTGCGTTTTTAGTAGTCACAAATTGGTTTACCCAAATCCCCCCCATTTGATATTAATCATTCAAACTTTGTGATTTACTTTAATGTTACAAACTTCTACTTCTACAAACGATTAGGACACAATTTTACCTCTTGATTGAATTATTTACTATATCAATCCCTGTGGAATTGACCCCAACTCTTAGTTGGGTTTATACTTGTCAGCGACCGCCTACACTTAGAACTGGATGAAGTATAGTTGAGCGTTATAAAAAATGACACCGCTACCGAGGAGTGGTGTTTAGAATTTTTTTATTGAAGTTTAGTTGTGAACTGATTTTGTTGTAGTTGAATCAACTTAGTTGCGTTCTTTGTTTGATGCTCTAAAATAGGTGAAGAGATGAGTGTCAATGGGAGCAATGTCATCCAACTTGGGAGCAACGATGACATCAAAAATTTGCATAATGTGAATGAGGATCCATTGGGAAATGTAGGTGATGTCTGATTGCCTCTATTGTGGGCAATGCGGTGTTTCATGTGACCAGCACTCTGTTGCACCTATTATAAATGAAGGGTCTCTTTGGAGGATTCGCTAATAAGGACCCTCATGGCCACATCAGGAACTTTGTGGATGTGTGTGGGAAATTCTCTTTCAAGAACATCACCTAAGAGTCAGTCCGGCTTTGTTTATTTCCCTTTTCTCTAATAGGGCAAGCAACGAAGTGGTAGACCGAGCTACCAAGGGATTGAATCACTTCTTGGGAGGAGCTCACCGAGGCATTCTACAAAATGCTTTTCCCTCCTTTGAAGATGGTTAAGTTGAGGGATATTATTGAGAACTTCAAGCGTATTAATGGAGAACCCATTCATGAGGCATGGTTGAAATATTAAAAGTTGTTGTTTCAATGTCTGACTCATGGGCTGCCGAAAAATATGTTTTTGCAATATTTTTACCGGAGCCTTGACACGGTCAACAAAGGTGTTGCAAATCAGCTCTTTCGAGGTGGAATCATGAGAAAATTGTTCGACATAACATCATCCCTTCTTGATGAGATGACGAAAACTAATCGTGCATGGTACACAAGGGAGATTAGGTGTCTCCTTGAACTTTGGGATGACTACGGAACAATTGCAGAAGAACCAAGAGCGATATGAAAACATGGCCAAAATGATGACCCAAATGGACCTATTGATGAAACATGTCATGGGAAGTGGTTCTAAGTCTGTGAATGCGGTCAGAATTAGCGATGTAAATCCTGATGAAGCATAATTTGAGGTCGTGTACAATGAAGAAGTGCATTTCATGGCAAATTAGGCAGGGGTTTCTCATCTGAACTATCAAAGGCCAGTCGGGAATCAAGGTTGGAACAGGGACCGCGATGATGGTTGGAGAGACCGAGATAGGGAATGGCATGACCGTGGTACAAATTGGAGGGAATGGGATGGTGAAAAAGATCGCTCTATGTCTCCTCATGAGTGTCTAAAGCCAAAAGAGCAATGAACCGATTCTAAAAAATTTTGCACTGAAGATATGCTTGCTCGTATCCTAAACAAAGTAGAAGGATTGGACAAGGTTCTAAAGGAAATGAAAAATAAATTCTCTTCTCTGAGCCAAACAGTTGCTTAACACTCAGTGTCTGTTGAGCAGCTAGAAACACATATGGTTCAAATCTCGGCTCATTTGAATCCAAGGCCAAAAGGGGGTTTACCGAGTGATACCATGGTTAACCCAAAGAATGAAGCTTGAAAGCATGTCTTTGTTGTGCCATGACGTTAAATAAAGTGCTTCTTGGGAGGCAACCCAAGTTTTATTCTTTGTTATTTGAATAACAATTATTGGATGTGCAGGTTGAAAACTTGAGTTTTTGGAGAAATAGGCCATTGGGTGAGCTCAAGAACTATTCAGCGAATTGTTGAGTGGATCGCAAGCCCAATATGGATTGCTTTTTTGACAAACAAAAGGGTTGGAGTTCTAGTCACTTCAGTGGGCAAAGTGCCCATCGGTGCATCGCCGAATGGGTCAACGACATAAGTGGATATTGTCAATTGAGGCACAAGATGAAGGGTCAAAAGGCTTCCAACCATTTTAAATTCAAAAATCCTCTTGATTTCACATTTTTCGACTCTTGTAGTGCTTCACTTTTATCTTAGATAATAATTTGTGTCAAGTATTTGTGTGGTGTCATTGCTTGGTTGGAATTTGTGCTTGTTTTCACATTTACCCCTGTTGCTTATTTATCTGCTTCTGAGGTTGGTGTCCTAACTTGCTTTAATTTCTTGCCATTTCCTAAGCATGTGTATGTCAGTGATGGATCTATTGTTTTCCCTTTAGTGGTTAATTGATTAGTTAATTATTGTTGGGTAAATCGATCATGTTAGATGTTTGGCTTGTACAAATTTAAATTTTGGGTCTAAATTGTTTCATTGGCGGTTATGCATGTTGGGTTAGTCTAGGTGAAGTCTAAGTAACCTGAATCACACTAAACAACAAAATTTGCCCAATGATAGATTGGGTGACGTCGTTCTTAAGGTTAAAAGATGTTGATTGGTCAATTTTAGATAAATTGGGGGAAGTCTGAGTACCCCGGGGTTGGTAATGATATGAGATAGGTGTTAATTGTATAGAATAGGGCTTTAATTTGGTTCTCATAGGTTGGGCATTCAAAATTGGGTGTCGGGGTAAAAACCTTGCACAAGAGACCAGTTGGCGAGCTTAGTCAAGCTCACCGAATGACTCGGCAGTTCGCCAACTAACCCCTTACATCGCTATTTTGCTCTGAATTTAGCTAATGGATTCTGTAACATTCGGCGATACGCTTGAGTTCATCTAGTTTATGCAGCGACTCACTGAATTTACTTGGCAACTCGATGAATGCCTTTGTTATCACCTTTTTGTAGCCCTGTTTGTTGAAAATCTTTTTGTCAAATTCGATGAGCTAACTTTAGCTCGCCAATCTAGTTCAGTGATTCGCCATTTTACCCCGAACCCCACCAACTTGTGCTGACTTCTTTGAACTTTGGTTTTGTTACTCTCAGTGAACCCTCTAAGGTTTGTTAAATGAGCTCGGCGACTCACCCAGTCGATTGGCAAGGTTTCCTGCAAGTCTTTTTTATTTTGGTATTTCACTAACCCATTGCAACTGCATTTGTTCAATTTATCTTGTCTCGCAGATATGGTTAGGCCCAAGGTACATGGAAGGAACTAAGCACTTAGAAAGAGATCACGAGGAGTAGTCATTTTTTAGGAGTCTACTCATCCACGATCAACGCGACCCAAACATCCTCCAAAAGGGGGGAAAGGGACAAATAAATGAAAGAGACCTACAGAGCCGAGTCCAAGTAATTCTAGCTTAAACAGCATGGGTGTCTATGACACCTACCTCACTACATCTAAGTCAAACAGAGTGGAAAAGTTTGGGTCTAGAACTCCAGCTTATGAGTTAGAACTAGAGGATGATGAAACCCTTCAGCGAAAATGGGCTGAATTTTGCTCAAAAGCGCTGCATGATCCGGCAAGACTCCCAGTACCCCCGACTCCTCCTGCACCTCCAGTACAGGCAGTTGAGCAGGCACCAAAAGTGCCCCCAGCCCAGGCACCACCACTACGCTCGATGAACAGGTTAAAAGCAACTTGGTTAAGAACTATTTTGGATGAAAAGAGGTTTCCTAGTGATAGGGTAGTGGAAACGTATCTGGCTGTGTTAGACACAATTTGGTTTCATGAATTTGAGTGATTCGCACAACCTCGACGCCCATATATACCTTCTTGTGTTCGGGATTCTATGAGAAGTACGGGAAGTTGATCCCGAAAGGTAAGAAGAAGGCTATTTTGTTTGCACCTATTGATCATGTGGTGGTGTGAGGTAAAAATGTTAAGTGCAGCAGTTCAGACATAAATGTGGTGTTGGGGTGCAAAGTCGATGTGATCCATTTCTCGGTTGATAGGATTCAGAGAAAAACCCTCGATGACCTTAAGGGATGGTTGGCTCCCTTGATTTCGAACATTACACCTATGTGGATTGAGCCTGGGTCCAAATTGAGAACAAGGACCAAAATATAGCTGTGAGTTACTGGTTCGGGTTCATTAGCACCACACTCATACCGTCACATAATGAGTCCATCCTCCGGCACGCAAATATAGTTCTGTCAGGATCCATTATTGAGCGGGATAGACTGAATCTCAGGCTGATTATTGAGGAAGAGATGGAAATTAAGGTCAAGGCAGCGTCAAACCTCACTTCATTCTCAGTATTAATCAGGAAGTTATGCCAGTAAGCTAGAGTGCCCTTTGTGGAAAAGACATATGTTGAAGTGACAGTCACTTCCTCTACTGATATCCTGAGGGTCGCGGCAAAGTACACTAGGGATGAGGTTGAGCAGAATAGGATAGCACTGGTGGACACATACCCAGTTATTGATATAGATATGTTGGAGGCAGATACTACTCCTTCCACTTAGGCAGAAAATCCTTCAGCTACACCTAGGTCATCTGCACCTACTACATCTGATCCTACTGCTTCTGTAGCTGCTGCCTCCCACCCCTTTTTGACACAGGCCACACTTTATAGAATGGGCCACCTAGCCTATTCGGCAGTTGTCCCGGACTGATTGAGTGGGCCATTATTGTTGCCCTTGCCCCTATCTGGGATTAGCTGTGAGAGCAGAGAGATGATTACAGCTCACCAGGGTGCATTGGATGCACTCACCGTGCGAGACGAGACATGTGAGAAGGGCGGTCAACAGTCTGAGGTTGTGACAGCCTTAAAGGCTGATGTGGCTGGGTTGAGACGAGATGTTGATGAGCTCAAATCCACTGACATTTTGATGCTCTGGGTACTGTGGATGTTCTTCTAGCCACTACAACTGGAGATGATATTTTAGTTGATAATGATAATGAGGCGGACACTCCTGAGATAGATGACGAGGAGCTTGGGACCCGTGACGCTGCATTGTATGATGATCTTGAGGATTTAGAGGGTGCGATGGTGCAGACGGCGGTAGAGGCATCACTTCAGGACACATCGATGATCGGTTCCCGTGGACCACAATCTACTGGTGGAGATGAGCCAGGAACTGATGCCCAGACTAAGAGATCCACAAATGTGCAACGTTCACCTCAGGCTTAGCCTAAAATGAGGATCTTGACTCTCTTTTTATTTTATTCTTGAGACATTTATTTTTTTTCACATTGAGGACACTCTTTCGTATTTTTTGGTGGGGTGTGGGTATCTTCATACCCATCCCCTTGGGTTGTATCTATTTTGTTTTGGATGCTTTGGGATGATTTTTGTTTTATAGTTATGGTTAATTATGAAGGTTTGTTTTTATCCACATCCTTATTTCTGAATTTGTGAATGTTGTGGCAGTTTTCTTGCATATTGGAGTATCAGCTGCGATCAATACCGATGAACTCAATAGTGCTCTTCATTGAATGATATGTTTGTGCAAGTCCAATGAGGAAAATTTGAGTTGCATAAGTTATGTGAGGACTCTAAGCATCTTGTTGTGACTAGTCGATTGCCGAAATGAATCTTGTGATGATCGTTGCACGAAAGCTTAACTTGTAGAGTCATGATCGATGATTGTGTTGAATGCCTTGTGTGGTGAGGTTTTCTTGAAACATGTGCTTGGTGATGCCTAGAACTTTCCCCGTCGGTCCAATTGATCAGCATTGGCAAATGAAAGACATGGTCTTGGGCACAAATTTGTGAGAGTGAACTAAATTGCTGCTACACCTCTTTCAGACAACCTTGTGAGAGTGTAAATCTAACTTGGCACTATTTTAGCCTAACCTTTTCTTTGGATAAAACATGAACACATTTAGCATCTTTCCTCTGCGCCTAAAACCTTCACAAACCCTTGGACTGTTTGAATAGCCAACTTAGGCCAAAAGCCTAAGTTGGGGTATGGTGAAAAATGAGGAGAGAAATTGATCAAGAATTATATGAAATTCACCCTTGAAGATTTTTGCCAAAAAGATGGAACCCCTCCATATAAAAAAAGAGAGAGAAACAAAGAAAAAGATTGAAAAAGAAACTTGCAATTTGTGCATTGGTGGAAATAAAAGGGTTATCCAATGCTTCTAACAATAAGTTTTGTGCTTGAAAGTACTTACGGTGGATTGTGAAAATGAAAAGAGTGAAAGAAAAGGAGAAAGAGTAAAATGCAAGTCATGTTTCATGAAGGTATAAGTCACTAAGCCAAAATGATCATACCTTTACCCTCAACTCCGTTAAAAGCCTTGAACAACCTTGGTGATCTTGATTGAGCTGAATGACGTGTTGATAGGAACATACAGGCAAGTATATGGGTAAAATCATGCATGTGCTTATCTTTGAGAGTGTGAGAGTTATTTTTTATTCCTTATGATATAATCTTTGATGGAATTTGTGGGACATGAAATCATTCTTTATGTGAGGGCATTCGAATACTCTTATTGAGATTGAATTTGTATTTGAGGCAAGCTTTGTGAGCTTGACTTCTTTTTTATGATGGCTAGTCATAGTTTGAAACTTTTAGTGCACAATTGAACAGATTATACCTCGTCTGCATTCATCTTAAGTCTCAAGTAGCACTATTTGTAGACATCCAGGTTCACCTGATTGATATTTTGTTATACTTGAGGACAAGCAAATGTTTAAGTTAGGGGTGTTGATAAATCTAGGATTAGACGAGTCGGGGATTTCAACTCATTTAGGGCTTAATACTCATAGTTTTAGTGTCTTCAATGCCTACTCTATGCTCTAAACTGATGTTAAATTACTAATTTGCAGCAATGAAGGCAAGAGAACAAGGCAAGAACATTACCGGGAAAAACGGAGAAGAAAAGCTGAAAAAGTTGAAGAAACGCAAGGCTTGATGATCACCAAGATCTCTCAGCGAACCGCCGAGTGGCTCTTCAGCTCGCCAAAGGTTCCAGAGTATCAGCACAGGGAAAAGCCAACTCGGTGATAAGAAGGACAAATTGGCTTTTCGCCGTCTCGATTGGCGACGGAAACTTAGCTCGTCCAAAATTACATAATGAGTTATAAAAATGCAAAACAAAAAGGCGAGGTAAAGGATTATTTGGTGCATTGTCGAATAGGTCAGCGAGCCCGACCTAGATCACCTAAAGTTTCAGCTAGGAAGTGCTGAAAAACCTAGCTAGGCAGGCGTTAGAAGGCACATTCGGTGCATCGCGAACCTAGTCGGTGACACACGACTTACTCCGCCGATCTATCCTGAAGCTAAAAATCTGGAAGATTATAAACGCAAATTTTAAATGATGAAAATGGGAGCTTCTAATTTCAAAATGTTCCTACACATTCTAACTCTGGGTTTTTTATCCAAACACTGATTTTAGTAGTTTTGAGTAGAATTTTGAATTGGGTTTTGATTTGAAGTTGATTTCAAGCATTGTGAAGACTCGAATTGTGTCACCCAGCTGATGGAGAATATAGTAGGTAATAATTTCTTGCTTTTTATGATGTGTGGCTAAAAACCCATTCTTGGGGGTGTGATCATGTGATTAACTAGTCTAATTAACTTATGGGTGTTAGTATTTACTGATTTTATTGTTGATTTGAAGTGAGTTTGATTGATAGTTGTGTTTTGATTCATGAATTGTAGGTGAAAATGGAGTTCTAACTTAGTAGTCTAGGCTTGCTTGAGAAAGAGGTTTTAGAATTAAAACTAGCAATTGATGATTGTAGTGATTGAGTTATTGTTGATTCAACTTGAGAAAGTGAATCTAAATTTAATCCTACCAATCTAGCTTGTGAGAGTAGATTAAATAAGGTTTTTGGTTGTTCATATTGTTATGCTTGCCAAGGTTTTAGAGAACTCACCAGAATCGTGGTGTTTGATTGAGAGATGGCTATTACATCTTAAGCCTTGCCTAACCGCTAAGATTCAATGTGTTTTAGTAAATTATAATCACCCATATGACGAAATTAGCATTTAATTGATCACATTCCCGAGAATCCTTCTCTACTTGATTACTTCCATATTTTCGTAGTTGTTCGTTGTAACTCTAATCCCCCCATTTTACACTCGTTGTCAACCCCTGAAATTTACTTTAACATGTTTCGATAATTTTTACATCTATAAATAACGAGAACATGTCTTTTACTTCGTAATTGAATTCCATCTATATCACTTCCTCTGGGATCAACCCAAACTCTTCGTTGGGTTTATACTTGATTGTGACTACATACACTTAGAATTGGATAGAGTGTAGTTGAGCGTTATAAAAAATGGTGCCACTGCCGGGGAATGACATGTCCAAAGAGGTTGAAGAAATTTCAAAGTAAAGCACCACCGAGGAACTGAAACTGCCAAAGGAAGGGGTCGCTTCTTCTTCAAAGTCAGTTAAACCGCTGCCCAAAATCAACACACCATTTCCTCAAAGACTCAAAAAGCGAGATGAAGATGCAAAGTTCAAGAAATTTTTGTCCGTGTTCAAGACGCTTTTAATAAATCTTCCTTTAGTGGAAGCATTGTTGGAGATGCCCGTAAATGCAAAGTTCATGAAAGAATTAGTCACCAAGAAGAGGAGTATGGATTTTGAAATGGTTGAAGTGTCTCAAAGTTGTAGTGCCATCATGATAAAAAAATGTGGTAATCAAGAAAGCTGATACAGGGGTGTTTACTATTCCATGCACTATTGGGATGCTCCAATTCGCCAAAGCATTATGTGATTTGGGAGCTAGTATTAACTTGATGTCATATGCAATTTACAAACAACTTGGATTGGGTGTACCTAAGTCTACAACAATGGGACTCCTCATGGTTGATCGATCCATTAAGCATCTCGTTGGCATACTTTATGATATTTTAGTAAAAGTTGATAGGTTCATCTTTCCGGCCGATTTTGTTATCTTGGATAGTGAGATTGATGCCAAAGTACCTATTATGTTAGGAAGATCATTTTTGGCAACGGGAAGAGCTTTTGTGGATGTTGAAAGTGGTGAGTTAAAGTTTCGGGTAAATGATGAGGAGGTTACGTTCAATTTGTGCAAATCGATGAAGCAACCTAGTGACATTCATGTGGTCTCAAAAATTGATGTGATTGAGGAAGTAGTAGCTAATGTGAGTGAAATGATCTGTATGGGTGAACCCTTGCTTCTGTCCTTTCAAATTTTTATGAGGAAGAAATTCAAGGGTATGATGAAGTTGTAGTTGCTCTAGCGGGATTAGGTGTTCATTCTGAAAATCCATTGAACCTCAATATTGATCTAATAAAAAGTCAAGAAAGTCTTCCCGCCAAACCATCCACGGGAGAAACTCAAAAGCTTGAGTTGAAAGTGCTTCCATCATATCTTTGGTATGTATTTTTAGGAGCAAACAACACTTTGCCCGCCATCATTGCAGCAGACTTGCTTGAGTGGCAAGTGAAATTGCTTGTTGAGGTGTTATAACAATAAATTAAGGTCATAGGATAGACAATTGATAATATTATCGATATTCCCCCCGGGATTTGCACTCATAAAATCCAATTGGATAGTGAATGAAAACCAAGTGTTGAGCCCCAAAGAATACTAAACCCACCTATGCAAAAAGTGGTGAAGAAAGAAATCATCAATTTGCTAGATTCAGGCATGGTATACCCTATTGCAAATAGCAAATGGGTAAGCCCTGTACAATGTGTACCAAAGAAAGGAGGCCTCAAGGTGGTTCCAAATGAGAAAGGGGAACTCGTACCTATGAGGCTAATCACCGGTTGGAGAGTATGCATGGACTACCAGAAGTTAAATTCATGGACCGAGAAAGATCATTTTCCAACGCTATTTATGTACCAAACGCTTGATAGGCTTGCGGGACGTGGATGGTACTGCTTTTTGGATGGCTATTCCGGATACAACCATATTTCCATTGCACCAGAAGATCAAGACAAAACCACTTTAACATGTCCCTATGGGACTTTTGCTTACAAAAGGATACCTTTTGCATTATGCAATGCTCCAACAACATTCTAACAATGTATGCTTTTTATTTTCACAGATATGGTGGAAGACTCAATAGAGGTATTCAAGAATTTTCAGTTGTTGGTGATTCATTTGAAGAATGTCTTGAAAACCTTGAGCAGGTACTACAAAGGTACATGGAAACCAACCTAGTTCTAAATTGGGAGAAGTGTCATTTCATGGTGAAGGAGGGAACTGTTTTGGGGCATAAAATATCAGGAGAAGGAATGCAAGTGGATCAAGCGAAATTCAAAGTCATTGCCAAGCTTCAACCTCATATTATATATCCGGAGCTTTCTAGGCCATGCGGGTTTCTATGGGTGGTTTATCAAAGATTTATCCAAATTAGCTCACCCTCTTTGTAAATTGCTAGAGAAGGAATCTACCTTCCATTTGGATGATGCTTTCCTCAAAGAATTCCTGTGCTTTAAAAAAATGGTATCAGCCTCGATCATTATTGCCCCAGATTGGAGTATCCCGTTTGAACTCATGTGTGATGCTAGTGGTGTTGTTTTGGGGCTGTTCTTGGTCAAAGAAAAGAGAAGTCATTTCATCCGGTTTATTATGCAAGTAAGACACTGAATATGGCTCAAAAGAATAATACGGTCACAAAGCAAGAACTACTAGTAGTGGTGTATGCATTTGAAAAATTCAGAGTATATTTGTCGAGAACTAAAGTGGTGGTGCACACAAATCATGTGGCCATTAGATATTTGATGGCTAAGAAAGATGCAAAACCAAGACTGATTCGATGGATGTTGTTGTTACAAGAATTTGATTTTGAGGTAAAGGATCGAAAGGGGTGCAAGAACCAAGTGGCGGATCATTTGTCTTAGTTAAAAACCAACCTTGTTGACTCCAATGAGAGGGACATTGTGGCTGAATTTCTCGATAAAACAGTGATGAGGGTGACCCAAGGAAACTCAACTTGGTATGCTGACTTCTCTAACTATGTAGTGTGTGGAATAATACTTGAGGGTTTGAAATTCTTCTAACAAAACAGGTTCTTGTTTGATGTAAAGTGGTACTCCTGGGATGAACCATATCTATTTAGAGAATGCACAGATCATATAATTCAAAAATGTGTTCCGGAAGAGGAAGTCAATGCAATTCTCAATGCTTGTCACGCTTCACCTGTGGATGGTCATCATAGCGTGGTGCACACAGTCGCCAAAGTGTTGCAAAGTGTCTACTATTGGACATCATTATACCAAGATGCTCATGGTTTTCTTAAACTGTGCATACAATGCCAAAAGAAAGGAGGAGTATCAAGAAAGCATGAGTTACACGCTAACCTCATCCTCGATGTCGAACTATTTGATGTGTGGGGAATCGACTTCACGGGACCATTTGTGAGATCTTTTGGAAACAAGTATATATTGGTAGCAGTCGATTACATCTCCAAGTGGGTAGAGGTTGTAGCTTTGCCTAACAATAAAGCAAGGAGTGTGGTGCAGTTCTTGAAGCGAAACATCTTCATAATGTTCAGGACCCCACATGTTATTATCAATGATGGAGGATCTCATTTTTGCAACCAAATGTTTACTGCACTATTGGGAAAATACAGAGTCAAGCATAAAGTTTCTACGCCTTATCATCCACAGACAAGTGGCCAAGTTGAAGTGTCAAATCGAGAAATAGAGGGTATCGTGGTAAAGACAGTTAATGCAAATTGGACCGACTGGTTTCGAAAGTTGGATGATGCTCTTTGGGCGTACCGTACTACTTTTAAGATGCCAATCGGCATGTCTCCATACCATCTCATATTTGGAAAGTCATGTCACCTACCAATCGAACTTGAACATAATGCACTATGGGCATTGAAGGCGTTATATCTAAATTGAGGGGATGCTTCAAAAGGGAGAGTTAGTCAACTCCATGTATTGTAGGAGTTTCCTCTTTAACACTCTTTAGATGGTAAAAGAAAAATCCATATCTTGGTTTGATCATTGTTTTTAAGTATTCTTCTGGTGAGAAATTTAAAAAAATTTGGAGGTTTTAACTTGTTTGATCTGCCAAAATTTGTTTGCTAGACTATGAAAGCATGAGTTTGGGGTAGGTTTGAAGAATAAGACAAGAGAAAAATGCTTCAAGTTACTTTTGATGGGCCATCAATCTTTTTTAATTCATGCGTTTGTAATTGAAAGTTTGAGGCTGATAACTCAACTTTCTTCTTGATTGGCATATTTTTACATTATTTAAGCATCATCATTTGTAATATCATCATGGAGTGTATTACAAACTCTGTGGTGATCAGAAAATACTTAGTTCTCTCTAGCTCTTGTTTTCTTCATGCTTGTTAGGTAGTAGACGTTAGGTACTTCATTAGGATTAGTAAGGTAAGGCATAGCCCCCCTTGCTTGCACTTATCCCTATTGATATTTTTTATGTTTAATAAAAGGCCACTAGACAGTGTCTAGTGGTAAATTTGCGGGAAAAAATATGAGTTTGGGGTGTAGTCTAACAAACGGGAAATTCTTGAGTACCCATTTTTTGTTCAAATGATATAAAAGTAGTGTACCCACTGAAATCGCTCAAATCACTCTCTAAAACTAATTAAAAGAGTGAGCAATCGTAGTAAGTAATAACTTAACAAAGAGTTGGGGTCGAATTTTACACAGAATGGTATATCGTAAAGAATTCTTCATCGAGATATTTTGACTTTAAATTAGCTCATTTGGAATAGTAAGAACAATTGGGTGGATGGTACCACCAACTTAATATAAATCTTTTTTTGTCAATTATCACAATTAACTAAATTTGGAACAAAATTAAGAGTTAGTAAGCAATCTAGGGGTACGGGGATTGGATATCAATTTCATATAGGAGCAAATGTGCTACTGTATAGTGAAGTACATACATAAATAAGCTAAGTCATCTTCAATGGCGCTAATAATCTTTCAATCTCAAAATATTTATGCTTAGAATCTCCTTTCAGTCTCATCTAATGCCAATTTTAAACAACCCATTACCTTACTCTATTCCCTCTTTCAAGAATATGGCAATTAGATCCGACCCATAACCTCTCTTTAAAAAAAGTCATGGACATCAAACCTAAATTACTAGTATTAAACTAATTACCCACTCCAATTAATCTTTTTTTTAGCATCAACAAGAGATCAGAAGTAGGAGTTAAGTTTGAAACCTTAACCCTTAAGTTAACCCCATTATAATTAGACCAAATTCATGCATGAACAACAACAAAGCAAAGCATAGCACAATACCCACTACATTAAATTAACACCCAACCCCATTAGAGCACCCTTAGATCTTGGGGTTTTAGCTACCCATTACAAAAAGTAAAAAAGTATACCATCAATGAAAGCAGTCATGGGTAACTTAAAATCAAGCAATTAAGAGTAAACCCACTTTGGATTTAACTTCAAATTATCGAATTCAAGATTTAAATTGTAAAACCCCAAGAAGACTAGAAAAGGTATTCTAAAAAGTAAAGTGTTCTCTTGAAATCAGTAGTTCAACTCTCTAGATGAACTCTCACAAAACTCTATCATTTAGGAAATTTATATTTTCCCTAAATTAGGCCCAAAAATCCACTTCATAACCAACTTGGCGACATTAGCTGGGATCACTTAACTCACTTGGCGAATCAACCTTCGTTCCCCAGCTCACTTTTGTGATGCTCTAGGCTTCATGTGTTTGAACCTCAGTTGACGAACTCGATTGAGTCAGCCTTTCTCATTTGGTGTATCACCATACACCACCTTAACCTGCCATTTAAGCTTTAAATTTTTGCCTTGCACGCTGTCACATTGGGCGAAGCGCCTTTCTCATTCGACGTATTGCCTTTTTTACTGAAGTTCGCTTACCTTATTTGGTAGATAAAAGTGCTATGCACCGTTAGATTGGGCGAAATATAGCTTAGTCAGTGATCCGCCCTTCATGCTTGGCGATCAACAATGTTCATTTTACACTTCTTTTGTATTTTTGGCCATTCTTTCAAACTTTAGTCCACGCCTTGTCCAATTAGCTTCATAGCTGAAAATCATCAATATTTGATTAGAAAAGGACAAAGTTAGTCATTGACGACACAAATTATTGAGCTAAATGGACCTTAAATGAGTGCAAATCTACCACTCATCAATACCTCCAACTTAAACTTTACTTGTCCTCAAGTAAATCAATAACGCAATAAGCTCAATAAGGGTGTCTACAATAGTTTTCAAAGAGAGTTAACATGCAAGCGCGATGGCAAGACTACTCCCAATAGTATGTTACCCTAAATCATGATAAAAAAGCTTCAAAGACTAGCTAGTCTCAACAAAAGCTCAAGCTCACTTTAGCTTCTTGTCTAACCCAAAAACATGTTTAACAAATGCATTCAAGTGCCCTTACATCAACATCGATTCCATGCTCTCACAAACCAAATCAACAAAGATAATAGGAGTCAATGAAACTCTCACTCTCTCAAAAGAGAAATACATGCAAGCTTTGTCCCGTAGGTTTGCCATATTTTCAATCATTACACAAGCTCGTTCATGCAAGATCTCAAAGGTCTTTTATGCTTGTAATGGAGCTGAGGGTTAAGGCATGGTAAATTTGGATTGGTGACTTTACCTTTTCAAAAGCATTGTTGCAATCATCGCCACCTCTTCTCAAGTTCTTTTTCTTCTTTTTCATTTGAGAGCTCAAATCTAGACTTTCCACTCAATTTATTTGGAACTCCCATTTATTTCACTCACTTCTCTTTTTCATTTCCATTTTTTCAAGCTATTCCCATTAAATTGATGACAACTACAGACACATTGTTTCTTTATAAGGAGGAATTCCTTCTTTTTGTAAAACCTTCATATTTGAGTCTCATTTCTTCTTTATTTTCCCTTCACATGACTCTTGTTTATCTTTCCTTTCCACATACCCAACTTAGGCTTTTGACCTAAGTTGTCTATTCAAACATTACAATGCTTCAGAAAGGATTTTAGGTGAGAAGGTAGGGACAATTTGGTTCAAGAGGTCTTCTTTTGGTTGACAACAAATTGATTAGGCTCAAATGGTGAAAAAATGGTTTCACGCCCTCACAAGGTAGTCACAAATGGTTTATTAACAATTTGGTTCCCTCATTGAATTTTTCTCCCAAGATCATGTCTCGCATTCACCAAGATTCACACATTAGACCAACAAGGCCAATTATTGAACTCCACATGCATGCTTTTAAATAAAAACCCTCCACACATGGAACTTCGAAACACACTCATTTAGCATATCTTGAAAAAAGATCAAAAGCATACGTGCGATGTTCATTGCAAGGTTCAGATCAAAACACACCTGGTCAACAAAAGATTCAAAGAGATCATTTAAAAGTGTAACCACATCAATTTTATTCTCGCAACACCAACACTACACATCATTCTTGTCATAACTATTACTTAAGACATGTATATTGCAGAAAATCAATTCGCAAATTACATCAATGAAAACCTCAAGCATTTCACGATTAGAAAACTCAAAGGGGGTTGCATTCATCAAGAGAGAACGAACAATGAAGTAAAGAGACACAATTTCTCGAAAGAAAAACACTCTAATATAAACAAGACATTAACTACAATAGTTCACCAGACAAAATAACAAAATACAAACAAAAGGGGAATATTGGCACAACGGCCCTCACCGCACTAAAAACAAAAAAAACAGTGTCCTCAATGCTAAGTAACTGAAATACTGGGAGGCTAATTTATAGGAACCCCCTAACAGGCTATGCCTATGGAGCACTCTCATCCAAAGTCTCTAGTAAAGAAGCCTCAAGTGGGGAATCGATGGCCGTCAATAGGATCATGAGAGATAGTAAGGAACGCTTAGCTTGGGCATTCGTCCCCGTCTTAGCAATGGGAAATGTGAGGGTATGTTGAGTGACTCCACTAGACCCAACTTATGTAGTCTCTCAGGGGGACCTCTTCAGGGTACCTAAATGATGGCCTCCTCAATCTCGTGCATCTCTGTAAGGGTCTTAGCAATGCCTTGCTCATCTTTTTTCATCCCCTTCTCATAAGTCTCCTCATCTTACCCCATGTCCACATCATCTACATCTAAAGTAACCTCAGGCATTGAAGAAGAAGGTGCAGCACTAGGCATCTCAGAAGCAGGGGCAGCAATATCTGAAAGGGAAATATCGACCCAAGTGTCGAGATGTCCATGGACTGAATCTGGACCACATTAGCTCTCCACATGGCAACCTGAGCTCTAAGAGTGTCCAAAGCACTAGAACTACCATTTTCTTTCTCCAAAGCTTCTATCCTCACAGTTAAAATATCTAATAACAAAGTGTGGCCCTCAATCATCTTGTCACACTTGACCACCCGCTCAGGCAGAGAAGACAAGTCATATTGGATAGCTAGGTTAATGAGTTGGGGTATCTCCTTCTCAACTCGGGTAGCTCTAACATCTGGTTGACCAAGAAAGACTGCCCATTTGGTATATAAGTGACTGGGGAAGGAAGGATGTGCATTGGGAGAAAGGAGAGGCCTCACACTAGCAGCGGTCACAAAAGTAGAAGGTGTAGATGTAGTAGTGGAATTAGAAAAGCCAACAACAGATGAAGAAGTAGGAATTTCTACCTACTCCACAGAAGGAAAGGTGTGCTGGTCTCCAGAGTCAAGGTCACAGGTTTGACCAATGAAGTGGATTCTGGTGATGGTGGCTTCCTCCAAGCCGCATCATCTCTCAAAAACTCTACCTCAATCCTCTGGATATCACTAGATTAGTCTGGTGTGACTCTTACACCTGTAGCAGCCCTAAAAGGGACTCGTACCCTTGTACATAACTGGTGAACGAAACTGGAAATGGGAGCGATGTTTTCTCTTGCCTCGCCCTCATTAGTAACTCTACAGCAACAATGGCACCGACATGTAAGTGCTCTTGATCTATGATGGTTCCCACAAATACAACCTTTTCATGGTTATGAATAAACTCATTCTGGGATCGCATCAAGTTGCTGCTGATGAAGCCAAACCAATATCTGGTACCTATATTTAATTCTTTCTTCTCTATCTTAGCACCATCTGTCATCGAAGAAGGAGACGAATTAGAGATCAAGAGAACTAACCAACCCTTCAAAGAGCCTAGATCACGGTGCATCCGGAGTGAATACATATGAGATTCAAAAGCTGGCACCTTCAGTATTGTATTAATGGCCCTAACATCATATCTAAACATTTTACCTCTCACCTCCACTTATTCAAGTGGTTTTCATATTGTGCCCTTCCGCTTCTTTAGGAGGACCTGAGCATACGCATTGTAGAATTCCCTTACCCAAGAAGGTATGTAAGGACTCCTAGATCTGGTGAAACCTTCAAACAGATGGAACTGAGTTCTATCCTAGATGGATGGGTAATCTCTCATCACTCCATCTATGGAGAGTCATCTCTCCTCAAGTATGATCTACTCTTCTTCCGCTTTCAGCCTTTTAAGTCTCTTGGAGCTGTAATTGAGAAAACTCGGGAAACTAGAGCTTGTGTAGGTGAGGGTTGCACTAACTTGGAGTGGGTCCACATTCATTTCCTAACCACCCTAGGTCATAACCTATCATAACCAATAACCACCCTAGGTTATTGGGTGGAGGTTTGTCGGTGCTTCGAAGCTTCATATGGTTCATTAATGGAGAGGCCCCAATAACTTTTGAGAGGAAGAGAAAGAGGAGCAGACTCCCTATCTGACTCAGTATTGGAGTAGACAACATTCTTACCCTTTGTTTTTACCATTACTTGCAAGGTACACATTAAAGCACAAGATTTGTGAAGGTTAGTTGAAATCAAAAGCACTTTGAATCAAATTTTAAAAACAATTATGAGGCTCACCAACAGGAAGGTGTATCGCCCAACAGGATCGGCTAGCATCTCTGAGCTTGCTGAAATGACCAGTAGCACAATACTAAGGGATTAGGCACACAAAGCGGAGTCAATTCCAACTCGGCAATTTGTCGAATTGGTTTCGGCGGGCTAAGACAATTTCGCCGAAACTGATAGTGCAAAAGGGAAGACACAGGCATCAAGGGCAATGTCCTCACCCACTTTGCAATATGCCCAATGGGTTCGGCGGTACTAAGACAAGCCCGCCGAATGGAACAGTACACAAGGCCATGCACAAGCAAAGGAAGGCTAGTTGGGTCTTACTCGGCGATTCACCTAACTCGCTTGGCAGGCAAAGACAAGCTCACCGAACATGGAAGTTTTAGCCCAAGATGCCTAAATTTCACAACCAAATCCAACATGCACAACAATTACGAGTTTCCCCCAATAATTACAATCCACCTATATGCTTTTCTACCCATGGGTAATCAGATTTTCCCCATTAAATTGAGCATAGACCGAACAAGTATATCAACTCAATTCAACATTCTAACCAACATAATCACGGTTCACAATTTATATAGGAATTCTCAGTCAAAATCACATGGGTACAGTTCAAACTAAACAATATGATGCTACCCAACACAATTAATGGCCTAATCTCAATTAAAGGACTCAAACACACTCCCTATATGCAATCTAAACTCAAAATTATCAACAAGAAGTCGAAACATCAGCCTTAAAGCTGAGAAATAAGCAAAAAACTTAGGAATCAGGGTTCATTTGACTCGAGATCTAATCAAACGAACTCCTAGTACTTACAATACACTCACACGAGGCATATAATCACTCAAAATTCACAATATAAGAGAGGGGAATCGAAAAGGCTCCAAAAATTCAAAGGGTTTTAATGTTTGAATTACAAGGCCCATTTAGTGCACTTACTAACGTCGCTGAACGTATTCCGCGTATCGCGGTCTAGAGCTTAATCTCATCAAACTTTCCTAAGAAATGACCAAACCCAATGGTTAATTCGACAGACCCGATAGAGTCTACTTAGTGCAATTCGGTGTATCGCCCTTTGGAGCTCTGGTCACCAATCTTGACAGTGCACTTTTTCACCAATTTCAGCTCAAAAGGTGGACAAGAAGCAGTCCACTTAATTCTTTCGGTGCATCACCATTTCGGTTTAGCCTCGGCCAATCCACCCTTATCTATCTTTCCACCTCTTTACCACTTCATCTTACAATACACGTTATTGAAAGCAATAAAAACAAAAGTAAAGACTTGGGTTGCCTCCAAAGAAGCTTAACGTCGTGGCATGACATAGTCCTCAAACTTCAACAATCATTTTTGGGGTTCGGGATGGTATCACTAGGAAAAGTTCATTTTTACCTTCGATTTAATGAGTGATAATTTTACCCATTTGGGTCTCCAGCTGCTTGATTGAAACTGAATGTGAAGTCACCATTTAGGTTAAGGTGGAGAAGTCATTTTTCAAATCCTTCAACACCTTATCAGATCCTTCATTATTTTTGTAGATCCTTACAAGCATGTTTTCGTTCGGCTTCCTACTAGTCCAACTAGATCTTTTGAGTGTGGAAAATCATGGGGAGACACATATCTGTCTTTCTCCACCTCCCAATCAATCCAATTTCTACTCCTCCAATATTTCCAACCAAAATCTCTATCCTTGTCCCAACATTGGTTCCCACCTTGACGTTGATAATTGTTGTGAGAACCGCCCACTTGATTTCCAAAGTATTGAACCTCTTTATTGTATACTGTCTCAATTTTGGCATTAGCTAGACACTGCCCATTGTTGGTTCCAACCTCATTCACTGACTTAGTTCCACCTTTCATGACATGTTTGGACAACAAATAGATTTGGATCATCATTTTGGTCATGTTTTCATCTCTTTCATGGTCCTTTTTTATTTGTTATTTGCTCAAACCCACTTGTAGAAGGGGTTCTTGGTCCTCCCTAGTGTGCCATGCTCGCTTGACTTAGTCATATAATCTAACAGCAATGCAACTAACTTACATAGTTTTCTCATCAATCCACCATGAACTAATTGATTAGCCACAATTTTATTGACTGAAACAAGGCTCTAATAAAAGTATTGCAACAACAAATTTTCTGGAACGCCATGCATTGAACATTGCAAGAGTAACTTCTTAAACCTCAGCCATGTTTCATGCAAGGGCTCACCTCCAAGTCTTATGAAACTTTGGATTTGGAGAGGAAGTTTAACCATTTTCAAGGGTGAAAAGAATCATTCCAATAACACCTCAATTAGCTCATCCCATGAAGTAATAGAATCATTTGGCAATTCTGCCAACCATCTTGTAGCCTCTCTGATTATAGAGAATGGAAATAGTCTCAACCTTACGGATTCTTTGGAGATGTTCTTGAACTCAAAAGTTCCACACACCTTCTTGAATTTCTTAAGGTGCTTATGGGGATCCTCATAAGATAGACCTCCAAAAAATCCTTTCATCTAGAGCAATTGGATCATAGTTTCGGTGATGTAAAACACCGTAATCCAGATTGTAGGAGGTATTTGAATTGCTCTTGTACTTTAAATGATATTATGGATATGTCATTTAAGTCACCCATATTTTCATTTTGACCATAGTAACTATCACTGTCACTCCTATGGTCACTCATCTTGTTAACCTACAAATCAGCTAACAACAACATAAACCAATAACTCTACTAAAAAAATTGAAATCTAACTTCTCAATTAGAATTTTCAACTACCATTCCTCTAAGAGACACCATTATTGATAACACCCAAATCATCGTGTAAAACCAATTAAAAGAGTGAGCGATCTTAGTCAATAAGAACCTACCAAAGAGTTGGGGTCGAATCCCACAAGGAATTATATATCATGGAGAATTCTTGATCGAGAGATTTAGACTTTAAATTAGCTCATTTAGAATAGTAAAAACAATTGGGTGGATGGTATCACCAACCTAATATAAAGATTTCTTGTCATCTATTGCAATTAAACTAAAATTCGAATGAAATCAAGAGTTAGCAAGCAATCTAGGGGTACAGTTATTTGATATTAATGTCATATAGGAGTAAATGTGGTTCTCTATAGTGATGTGCATACATGAATAGGTTAGGTCATCTTCAATGATGTAATCATCTTTCGATCTCAAAGCATCTATGCCTAGAATCTCCTTTCGGGTCTCATCTAACGCCAATTCTAAACAGCATATTACCTTACCATAGTCCTTCTTTCAAGAATAGGGCAATTAGATCCGACCCATAACCTCTATATCAACCAAGTCAAGGACATAAAACTTAAATTCCTTGTATTGAACTAATTATCCACTCGAATTAATCTCTTTCTATCATCAACCGGAGATAAGAAATAGGAATTAAGTTCTCAACCTTAACCCTTATGTTAATCCCATGATAATTACGCCAAATTTATGTATGAACAATAACAAAACATTTCATTGCACAATACCCACTACATTAAATTAACACCCAACCACATTAGAGCACCCCTAGATCTTGGGGTTTTAGCCCTTTATTACAAAAAGAAGAAAATATACCTTACATGAAAGCAATCATGGGTAACTTGAAATCAAGCAATTAAGAGTAAACTCACTTTGCATTTAACTTCAAATTATTGAATTCAAGATTAAAATTGTAAAACTCCAAGAAGACTAGGAAAAGTATTCTAAAAATTAAGTGTTCTCCTGAACTCAGTAGTTCAACTCTCTAATCGAACTCTCTCAAAATTCTATCATTTGAGAAATTTATGTTTTCCCTAAATTTGGACCAAAAGTCCACTTCACAACCAACTCGGCGAGATTAGTTGGGCTCACCTAACTCACTCGGTGAGTCTCCCTTCGTTCCCCAACTCGCCTATGTGATGCTCTAGGCTTAAGGTGTTTGAACTACAGTTGGCGAATGCAATTGAGTCAGCCTTTTTCATTTGGTATATCACTGAATACCACCTTAATCCACCGTTTGAGCTTTACATCTTTGCCTCGCACATTTTCACTTTAGGCAATGTGCTTCAGATCTGCCTTTCTCATTCATCATATCGCCTTTTATACTGGGGTTTTTAGACCTTCTTTGGTAGATAAAAGTGTTATGCACTATCAGATTGGGTGACGTCTATCTCAGTCGGTGATTTTCCTTTCATTCTAGGCGATCAATAATTTTCATTTTGCTCTTCTTTTGCATTTTTGGCCATTATTTTATGTTTTAGTCCTTGCCTTATCCAATTCCCTTCATAGCTGCAAATCATCAATATTTGATTAGAAAAGTACAAAATTAGGCATTGAGGAAACCAATTATCGATCTAAATGGACATAAATGAGTGAAAATCTGCCATTCATCACCCACCAAGTGTTTGATGAAATGTTAGTGAGAAATAGAAATTGATTGGTGAAACCTTTGTGATGAAAGGATGGAGACTTTGAATTGCTTGTTGATTGATGTTGTAGTTGAACTCGTGTGGGTTGATTTTTGTGTGAAAAAATTTAGTGATAAAATTTTATGTGCAAGTTAGGGATGCATAAGCAGACCTTTAGGCGCGAAAGTGGATGCTCCACACTTTTGTTGTTCCAGCTAATGTGGCCTTTCACCGCTAAAGCGATGTTCTCTTAAGCAACCTCTAGTGCTTTTACAATATCAAAGGCCAGTTTCTGTAGGTTTTCAATAGTGGTACCATTTGACAGTTTTGTCCTGAATTGATTTTTAATGCATTTCTCTGGCTCCTATCAAGAGAAAGAATTGTTTAACAAAAATTTCTTATAATTTTGTGCTATTGTGATATTTCAGGCTTTCAAAAATTGAGAATGGTGTGTCAACCTATTGATGAAGTAGAAGTCAATGACCGAATATGACGAGACTCGATTCATTTCTTTTGTGAGTCAGAACATCTACTACCAAGGTCTAGTTAGAAAGAAGTTTCCTGAGAGAGGGATTTCACTTGAAAAGGTCCCCAAGACTCTTCCAAGATTCTATCGAAGATTAGAGGTTATCATATGGATATAATTTGCACATGAGCCTTGCAAGGCTAATAAGCAATGGTTGAGGGAATTCTATGCAAACCTAAATGTTACAAAACTAAAAAACCCAGGGATGAATATTCAGAGAAAGGCAATTAACATTGGACCAAAAGCAATAATGAGGTCTATAGGCTACCACATCATGGCAGTGAGAAGTCCATGGAAAAAGATTGTGCTCCGAGTAGTTGGTTAGTTTCAAAGTTATGCTTGGGCAAAATGTACCTTGGGCTACGACAAGATCCAAAAATACATTCACAGAGTTCATGGTTGAAGCAAAGAATTAGATATCGATTATTTGTAGTTGAGTCTCTTTGTGCGGGAACAATAATTGCATTCCAGTGTTTAAGCCATATATAGTGGCTTTTATTCTAGATGACTTTCCATTTAATGTTGGTCATCTTATCGTTAATGAGTTACGTCAGTTCAAACTCCATGACAGCCCCACTCTCATGTTTCCTTCATTGATAACTGAACTATGTAAGTGGGCTGATGCGGAGGAGTATGTAGGAGAAATTGGGTAAGCTCCAAAACCCCAATTTTTTCTTTAAAAAAGCAAGGTGAAGTGACTGCCACCAAAAGTAAGAACAGAAAGATGGATTAGGGAAGACACTGTGTATTGTGGCTGATTTTGTAAAACCATCATCGGTAGGGCCAATTTAGTATTTGGCTGAGGAATTGAGGGTTGTTTGAGAGTTGGTGTCCAATAAGCCTCAAGGTCCATGTGTGACATATATGGGACTTAATTTGATGATTTCTTGGAGGATCAAAGAAATAAAAAAAGCTCATCTATCGGGGTTGAAAAAGGCATACACCGATCTAGCCAAGTCATATGGAAATTTCAGTCGCTTCCATGACAAGATGAAGAAAAGAGAGAAGAAGAGAGATAAAATGTTCACCTTGATATGGAAAGGGGTGAAAAGGTTGTGGAAGTTCATTAGGGAAATTGATCCACTTCCCCTATCGACACTGGATGAGAGTAATGATGTTTTGGTACATTGGTATGAGGATGATGATGTCGATGACAGTGAAGCCACGGAGAATGAGAAAATTGAGTGACGTAGTCTGGGGAGCCCTCTCTTATTTTCTTTATGCCTTCATTTTTGTATTGTGAGGAAACAATACCATTCTTAGTTGGGGGGTTCTTCCCTTAGGGTTCTTCTAGTGTTTTTGTTTATGCTAGGATTATTATTTTAGATTTGGATTATGTGTGTTTACTCTTGGATTGTTATAGATTTGTGTGCCCTTGTTGGGCCTTGATTATAATAGGATGCGCCCTTTTCGAGATTTTTTGTATTGTGTTGGATTAGTCATTTCTTGTTTTCATTTCATGTTAGTTATTCATTTCTTTTGTGATGTTGCCGTTGAGTAGATGCCAGTCATAGATAGAGTGCCGATTTTCTTAAGGGAAAATCATCATTGTTGAGTGATTGTTTTTCTGGTGTGCACAGTGAAGTCTTAGTAGTTGTTGTGTTCTTGTGAGTAGGAAAATTCTGAGTACCCATAGCTAGTTTGAATTAGGGTTTCCTCGGTGAAGTCAGTGTAGCCGACTATTGTTGCGCATGGTGAAGTATAAGTATTCGATTGTTGTTGTCATGGTGAAATCTGAGTAATTGTGACATTGTTAGCCTTGTTAGAGTTATAACGTGAGATTGTGGATTGTTTGGTAATAATAGATCTAGTCGGGCATTGTGAATCATTGAAATGAGCATACCCCTCCTAAAAGTTTTGTGAAAGTCAATATTTGGAATTTAATGATGTTGTGTCAATGCTTTGACCCTTTCTGTGGCTCCTTACTCATTAGGTAGTAAGAGAGTGAAAAATGACTCCTTTGTTCTTGACTAGGAAGTGAAATTGATCTGTCTAGAATAGTTTGCATGTCATATGTGGTGAGGTTGTTCAATAAATTAGTGTCTTTGCTTGTGCAATCTAGAACTTGCTGGGTTAGTCGTTCAATATTGGTCTTAGATTCTGTTGATCAGAGAGATGACCTTAGCCTTCTTTGTGATTTCTGTAAGTCCACTTGACCTAAAAAATCTTCCCTTGACTAAATATATCCCTAGTTGACCCCTTTAAGCTTAATACCGTTTCTTTGGCAATCACATTACAAGCCTTACCCTTTTTGAGAAAAGGAATCCTCTTTTGAACCAAACCCTCTTTGACCTGTAAAGAAGTTGGAAATTGAGGTTAAAAGCCTAATTTGTGGGTTATAAGAATGCATGGATGAGACGCTAACCGTGTGGTAGCTTGAAAATTGAGCAATGAAAGAATTTGTCAAAGAAAGGAGGATTTGGTGCTATATAATTGTGCATTCTATAATAAAAAGAATAAAAGAAAGAAGGGTTGAAATTCTTATTCTTTTTCTTATTCAACCGTTGAATAAGAATAAGAATAAGAATTCCTCCAAAAAGGTGAAACTTTTACATGCAAGTCATCTTGTGTGAAGTGAAAAGAAGGGTGTGTCTCAAAAAGTGAAAAACAATTGTAATGAGGCAAGTGAAAAGTGTGTGTAGAGTTCAAGAAGGGTGTGGTCACTTTTACCCAAATGATATCCTAACCTTCCTCAAACCTACATTACAAGCTTGAGAAAATATTTTTCGAGCAAATGATTTGAGTTTAGGCTGATTAAAAATAAGGACAAATCTATGGTTTGGTGCTCGTGAGTATGAGACGTCCTTTGTGAGTTTGAGTGTCTATGTGATTGTCCCATGTTTTGTAAATACTTTATATCTGTTTTGAGATGTTCTTTCTTGTGTGAACATATGTTGCTCCTAAATGCACACACAAGTGTACGTAGTCACGTAAGTAATATAGTGACTCTAAAAGCGATAGATTATCGAATCCAAAGGACTAGTTGATTAATTTATGTCTAATTGAACTAAACCCACAACTTAAATCAAGTGTATCTCAAGGATTTGATTTTGTATTTATAACTATGATTGCAAGAATGTAAGAATTAAAAGTAACTAACAATGATCAACTTCAATTCAGTGTGTAAGCAAAGGTTAGGACAATTCTAGAGCTGCAACATCACTAAGAATTTATGCTCTACATATCTTCTAGTGATTTCAGATGGTTAATAGATTATTGATTTACAAAGTCAATTAAATGATCATGATCTCTCGGTCTCTAATCATCCACTCCAGTTGACAGTCTAACTACATTGTTGAACGTAGATAGATTGAATCATCTATTGAGCATTAAAGCTATCTTCTTGTTTCGTAACGAATCATGTCACTTAGGTATATCTCAATCCTAAACATAAATCAATTCATGTGATATGCAAAAAAAGATCATGATCCTTGTATTCCGCGTCGTATCCCTCTATTCCTCTCTCAAGTTCAAAAGTAGTCAATATACTTATTTTAATGGCAGCCAAACATCAAAATACTAATTGTTGACACCCAATTTTGACCAACCTCTAACCCATCTCAGATTGTTATTCGATTAAATATGTAATTTGAAGCTTATTTCTTTTATTATATCCTTAAAATTATATTTAATTTTTATCTAAATAACTATGTACTACAGTATTCATAATTTACAAATATTATTATTATTATTATTATTATTATTATTATTATTATTATTATTATTATTATTATTATTATTATTGTTGTTGTTATTATATTTATCGGTCGCTAAATTTGAAATAATTACTTTACTTCTCTATTAAGCGTGTATAATGAATTCTAGTATGTTATTTATATGAAAGTTATTGTTATGTGTAGTATGTTTTAATAATCTTTCTCCAAATCATTTAAATTATAGTCTCTACTATTCAATTTATTTGATTGATAGCCTTTCCTATTGAATTTCTATGTCAATTCTAGACCTCTCAATTCAATTTTATTTCAATGTCAGCCCATTTGATCCAATTTCATATTATCACATTCCTTTTCATCACAACCGTCCATCATTTGAATCAATATCCAAGAACCAATCCTTGTCGTTCAAACCCTCTAATTCAACGACTGAGATCAGAATCCTTCTACTTTCCTATTTTAACACTAAGTGTTTGTTTGAAAAGCCACTTGGTAATTGGAGTTGGTGTAATTACTAGGATAGTAATTACCAGCCTAGTAACTACATAGTCTAATAATTATGTTGATTTATTTCTTTGCTACAATGCAGTATAATTACATGTGTACTATTTGGTTGCACAAGTGCAATCATAAGGTTAAATTAAATTTTAAAAATAAACACTAATCATACAAAATAAAATTTAATAAAAATTATTAGACAAATAAGGTCCTTTATAAATGATGTTAAATTAAATAAAAATAAGGGTGTACACGGTCGGTTCGGTTCGGCTTTATGTATTATCGATTTTTTGGTTTTTCAATATATTAAACCAATAAGATATTTTTATCGGTTTTTGGTTAATTGGTTTTGGTCAAACGGTTTACCCAATAAAACAAATATTTATAAAAAAAATATATAACTTCTCTAATAAATTTGATGCGACAACACAATAATGTAACTTTACAAATGCTCATAAAATAGAAACAACAATAAAAACATGAAAAGAGCTATACAAGTGTTACACAAAGATAAATTAAGATAAAAAGGGTTATTACTTCAGATTTTAACGTTTTGTATTATGTGAAGTTGTGAACTGAAAATTACAGTGAAGTGTGAATTGAAGGCGAAATGATAAAGATAGTAACTCGTAAGGCATTGAGATTCATATATACTATTTATGTACAAGTAAAAGTAGTAAATTACTAGTCTTAATGGGTTCTCGGTTTACCTAATAAACCAATACCAAACCGATAACTCAATAATTTATTTATATAAAACCATTACAAAACCTTTAATCCAATAACCCAATAACAATAAACAAATAAGACTTTTTTCGGTTCACTTTATCAGGCATTTCGGTTTTTGATTAATAAACATATGTTCTTAATTAATGATATAAAAATAATTGATTTATATTTTTTAAATTAGTATATTTTAATCAAATTAACCATAAAACCTAAAAGTACAAGATTTCTATGAACATTATGAAATACATTGACAAAAATGTGAATATTATAAATATAATGTCATAAAATTATTAAAACATTTGACAAAAAGATAATCTGTCAAGTCTAACTAAAAAGTGAATGACTTGCAATGTGAAATATCAAGTCAATAATACTAAAACAAATGAAACAAAAAATATAACATAAGTTCTAAATTCAAATAAAATAATTTAAGATAATACTCTTATGTAAAATTTCAACATAACGTACACAAATGTGATTTAAATGAAAACAAAAATGTAAGTTTATAACCTTATTCAACAACAAATCTACCTTAATTTGAAAATTAGAATACTAACAAAATCATGGTAATGAAAAAAAATAGAATAAATAAATAAATAGATAATACGGAAAATTGAATGGAATTACATGAGAAAGTAAAGGTTGAGAATGAGAAGGAAATGAAATATAAATAATAAAAAATAAAAATATATTTTTAGAAAATATTAGAATAACAAAAATAATTTTTCTAAGAGAGTAATAGGAATAAATAAATTTGAAACGAACTATACAAATATAAATAAAAGGAAGAAAATAATTTTAAAAATTTTCATGTAATTACATGGTTTAATTACACCCAATTCCTAATTCTCCCTTGGGAATTGTGGAGTGTAATTACTACCCTTCAATTACACCCAATTCCTCTCTTGCCAAGTAATTACTTGGTCTACCAAACGTGTCAAAAGGCCTGTTTGGAAAGTCACCCTGGTAATTTGATTTGGTGTAATTGAGTGAAATTACAATGCCGGTCCTATTTGATTCATCATGTAATTACATGGTCAACATGTAATTTGGTGTAATTGACAGGAGATTATTACTGTCACGACCCAAAAAAGGACATGATGACATTCTTCTTATCCCACCAATACAAGTAATCCTAAAACCCAAATAATACGATAAAGTACGAAAATGAACTATAATTGAATGTTTAATAACAAGTAATAATAAGGATAGCAAATCAACTTAACTATATCCCCAAAACTTGGTTGTCAAGTGCACAAACCTCTAATGTATTACAATGGATTAAAAGAAAAACACAAGTTTCAAATGATGTTGTCACTAAAGTAGCACAATATCATAAATAGGAGTAAGAAGGTCCGCTGAGATGACAAACAACTACCTCACAAATCTCCATAGGAAGCCTCAGAAAAGAAAAGAATAGAAAGTATCACAAAGATTCGGGATCGTAACCTACAAAAATGTAGAAGCAAGGGGTGACCAAACCACACGGTACTCAATAAGTAAACTTTTAAATGTCAGCTAAGGAAATAAAATATGGGTACTCAGTACCACCTCAAGCGAACCTCCACAACTACAACCTGCATAAAACCAGTCCAACCTAACAATTCATAATTTACATAGCTCACTAGCTTATCGACAACACTTTAACACTTACATATCCTCAACAACAAACTCCATATTCATCAATCACAAATTTCACAAATTTCACAAAAAAACTCACAAGATCAGCAACACAAAATATCAAGTTCACCAATGAAAAAGATTTGTTATGCAATGAAATGCAATGTCAAGTAGAGTGATGCATGTCTGAGCTAACGATAAACACCGGCTGTCTCATAGTCTATGACCCATAGGAGACATATTTGTCCATGCATCCGCTGCGACGTGCGACACGACCCTTGATAATAAAATTCTTTGCGGCGTACAACACATCCCTCGATAATAGAATCTGTCGTGGAGTGTGACACATCCCTCAATAATAGTAACCGTCGCAATGCACGACACGTCCTTCAAAATGGTACATCCTATTTAATTTCTTATTCTTCTTCAATTCACATAACACTTATCATAACAATGTCTTAAAACCAATGGAAACGACATGTTCACATAAATGATGAGGAGAAGATCATTATCATAATAATGCACAATTCACAACTACACAATCGTGATACAACATCAACAATGAGTCAATAAGCCTTTCAAATCATTCTCAACATGTCACGACCTGAGCCTACACCCTGGACGTGGCCGGCACTCGAAGACCATTGCTGGTCCCCAAGCGAACCCTCATCTTGGCTGACTACAAGCGGAAAACTGATTCAAGTGGAAAACTGATTCAAGCATACAAAGCTTAAAAACTGAAATAAAAGTTCATAAAACTTAAATATAAACTTCAAGTCCAATGAAAACTCTGTATAATAAAATATATACAACTCGCCATAAAAAGGCAACTTTAGTCTTTAAAACATTTAATAAAATAAATGATACAGACTTCTCAACTATACTGACTATCTATAAAGCCTCTAACTGATGAAGATGGAAGTCGGGACAAGACCCACGACATCCTAACAACTGATACAACTGAAAGGTAAATGAAATCCTTCGAAAGCAAGGAGGCTCACCATAGCTAACTCGAACTCTCGGATGTATCAACAAAGCTCTTGTTGATGATCTTGAATACATGTGTCTGCATCATGAGAATATGCTTGCCAAATGGCTCAGTACGTGGAATGTACGAGCATGTAAGAGGAATTCTAAAACATAAACATAAGCTTGAAACTTGATAGAAATGAAACATACTTACCTCTTCTCAAACTTACTCAACTCAAGGAATACTCAAGGGTACTCAAAACTACTCAAACTTACACAACTCAGAAGTACTCAAGGATAAGATACTCAACTCCGAGATTAGATACTCAACTTAAGGATATGATATTCGACTCAAAGATATGATATTCGACTCTGGATACTCAACTCTGGATACTCAACTTTGAATACTCAACTAAATATGACTGAACTCATTTCAATATAAAGCAATTTAAAACAAGTGCAATATAAAGAAACAAATTGTTTAAAAACATACTTTCAAATCTGTGTGTATGCAAGGATACAACATAACTCTGAAATGTATACAAAAATACAATAAACTGATGTATATAAAAATACAATAAACTGATGTATATAAAAATACAATAACTTATGTGGGAGTTTCTCTAACCGACAACCATCACGTAAGAGATATAGTGATGATACAGCGATCTACCTCACGCTGCCAGCACATCCTACACCCGGCCAAAGGTATAGGACCTAAACTGCCTAATGGATCCACTAGTCTATTTCGAAAAAGGTTCATCTAAAAAGTATGACCCTTTTCTACCCATGGATATCAAAGGATTCACAATTGAACTCAAAAGCTTCCTTGAACTCTACTCTTAACTCTCTCTTGAATTTGAATTATGAATTCAAGAGTTATGATTCATGATATGAAGGATCTCAATAACAATATAGCTATTCGATAATTAGGAATAGAACTTTTAAAAGAAACATGAATTCAAGAACTCAAAATCAACTTATCGATCAATAATACTCAAATCTAGGGAAAGTATCCTAAATTACTCTTTTTCTGATCTGAAAGTAGATGTAGGGCGAGAGGACTAACTAGTCTAACACTATGATAGCCTTTCATACCTAGAAGAACAAGATTCTTGAAGAATCTTTAAGAATCTTGAAGAAGATCTTGATTAGAAGCCTTGAAACCTTAGCTTGAAGGTAAACAATCAAGAAAACCTTTCTTGAGATTCTCGAGTTAGTTTCTTAAAATCTCTATAGACAAAAATTATGATTTTCATGAGTGAAGATAAAAATCTGATTTGTTTTGAGCTTTTTATTAGTCAAGAAATTCGTTGATGATTTTCTTGGAGGTAAAAAGACAAAAATGATTATTTTCAATATTTTCCCGCCGGCTAATTCGTAACAGCACTGTATAGGTTACTAAAATAGTCATAACTTTTTACTCAGATATTGGATTGACGTGAAACTGGTAGGATTGAAAAGTAGATTCAATTACCTTTAATTGGATAGGTTATGGCTCACGTAAATCTTAATATTCTAAGAGATATGGTCGTTTAAAGTTGACCAAAGTAGAATCTTATATCAAAACTTAATGAAACTTCAAGAACACTTATCAAGAACTTATTAAGAACTCTAATCTTTAAATTTCAAGAACCAAATTACACTGAATAAATCATGATTGGTGTATGGGTGAAAGAACACAACACTATGGAAGCTTATATACCTCTTAGGGCTTAATCCCATGGTGACAATCCGCAACAACTCTCAAGCATCTCGACGAACGCTTGATCCTTTCTCTTTTCTCCTCTTTTCTCTTCTTCTTTTCTCTTCTTGAACTCTCAACTAAAACCCTAAGTGTAAACTAGGATTATAAAACTGAACCTAATAGGATTAGACCCTTAAGACCTTACTAAAAAATGAATTAAATCTGATTTGGTAAGGAAAAGACCAAAATACCCCTCTGTATTTTCGGCTAACCTTCCTTAACTGGTCAACCTATCTTCAAGAGGTCATATCTCACTCATCCGACCTCGAAACTTAGCAAACTCAGTGGTGTTGGAAAGATAATTTAAAGATCTTCGCTACGGTATCTAGTAGCACACCTAATTCATTCTGAGCTAGGTATTATGGTCATTTGAAGTCGACCCAAAACTCATACTTAAGCATAACTTGCAAAATTTCAGATTTTGCTATTTCCAATTTAATTCTTTNCACCTAATTCATTCTAAGCTAGGTATTATGGTCATTTGAAGTCGACCCAAAACTCATACTTAAGCATAACTTGCAAAATTTCAGATTTTGCTATTTCCAATTTAATTCTTTTTGAAACTCAAGGTGCTACATCTAGTGACCTTTAACACTTAAGAAATTTTAAATTCCTTGGTAAAATCTCACTCACTATGAAGAACGGTTCGAGTCTTAGTTCGAAAATTTTCTGGGGTGTTACACAACACATCACACACCAATAATTAGTCACATTGCCTTTTATCACCCATTTTTCATCATTAGAATTATTCAATTTGAACAAGTCAACTCATCAGCAAGTCCCATTACTCCCTAACATTTGCCACAAGGAAATACACGATTCTATACACTTAACAAGGGTTTAAAAATCCACTTGCCTCAAATAGTCGAACAATCACTCCGGGATTTGAGTCTTCCTCTTTCATTGGACTTTCAAATAAATGCAATCTATTCAAATAAGTAATCACAATAAGGTTTCGAAACTAACAACACTCATATTACTATATGTCTAGCCTAGACCCGTAAAAACTCACCTAATTCTATAATTAAGTTCATAATCTTGATGCCAATTAACATGTCCACTCTCATGTTTTCCAAATTTCAAGTCTAGGATTAAGTTTCAATTTCTCCAAATATCATAAATATATTGGTATTCATAGGATACCATACACCTAATATTTTATTATTTATCTCAATATATCAAAATATGAATTATAATGTGACAATAATAAGAAAATAAGTTAATTACAAACCATTTGTAAAAGAAATAAAAATAAAAGAATCTCCATGGAATTAATCTGACGGTCTGTAAGAATGTTATATGCAAAACTTAATACTCTTTTGATATACTTCAATTACTCCACTATCATCTCCCAATCATCACATTATGATTACCTCACAATTGCCACTAAAACTTTCCCCCAAAATATAATGCTCACGTGCAGCAACATTGATAGAAGGAAGAAATATATTCTAAAATCAATATATTATTCGTTACCCTCCCAGTAACAACACCATCGCCATCTCATGAATCTACAATGCATTATGTAATTAAAGAGTTCGAATTTGAAACTCCTACCTGAATGTACTCGCTTTCGCGTGACACTATAGGTAAGTTCTCGCCCAAAACCCTTTTAAGCTCTAATTTATTATTATATATAAACCGGTTTCAAAGGGTATTAAATAATTTATGGATTTGACCCATTAATCATCAATTAAATTAAGGGATAATTGTACAAAATGGCAAATTTATAATCTAAATAAATGGAGTAGCTACTGTTTGATTTAATTGTGCCCCATAGCAAATGTTTGCCAATCGCCTCTCTCCCTTCAAATTCTCGCTCGCCACTCTCCCTTTCTCGCTCGCTCCCTCTGTGCTCGCCTCTCTCGCTTTATACAACAGAATTGTATAAATTGTATTTTTGTTTGTATAAAGCGAGAGAAAATTGTATATACACATGCAAATACATATATATTCGTCCTATACACTTATAATTATACAATAAAAATATTTCCCTGCCCAGTTCTCTTTTGCCTTTCTCTCTTTCTCGATTTATACAAACACAGATTATACAATATAATGTAAAATTTATGTTTGTATAATGCATAATTTATGTTTGTATAAAGCGAAAGAAAATTGTATATACACATACAAATACATATATATTCATCTTATACACTTATAATTATACAATACAAATATTGCCCTGCCCAGTTCTCTTTTGCCTTTCTCTCTTTCTCATTTTATACAAACATAGATTGTACAAATATAATGTATAATTTATGTTTGTATAATGTTTAATTTATGTTTGTATAAAATGAAAGAGAGAGCGATTTTTGATATACAAATATTTTTGTCAACGATTTATACAAACGAGAGGCTAACAACAATTTATACAAATGTCCTGCCAACGAAATTATACAAATCTAAAGAGGAGCCAATGAATTATACAATTGCTTCTTTTTGTATGTATGTATAGCGAAATAAACATAGCTTTCAATTGTATATGTATAGCGAATTATACATATATATGTTTGCTATGGAGCGCAATTATGCAAACTTTGCTATAGCGTACAAATATGATTTTTTTGTTTGCTATATGTGAAAGTTGTTCTTAAATTATTTATTTAAAATTACTCATTAATTAAACACATGTAGTTAAAAGAGTAATTCAAAATTCCCATTAAAAATTTACGGAAGGGTCCTTTATAAAAGCGAGAGGACTTGTTCTCAAAATAGCCTAACGGGTCATTACATTATCCACCACTAAAAATCATGTTCTTCCTTGAACATAGTGAAGAAGACGAAGGAAAAATGACCATGTCACCAAAAGCTTAAGTTATGACATACCAATCAGTGTTCATCTCTCAAAGTGAGTTCATCCTTAAGACCATTCCATCAAGATCAACTACTAAGAACTGAACCTTCGAATCAAACGTTGGAAGATCAAAAATCAAGAGTGATTGTCAAGCCACAAACTAACTCATTAACTCAATCTAAACTCAAACCCACTGGACCCTAGCATCACCATCATGACAATGTTTTATCACATAACCAAGATAACATTTTAAATCGATACCAGCTACAACCAGAAGTGAACTGGACCAACCACCACACAATCATAATGCACAAACCATCACAAATCTTATCAAGATTTTCTTTTCACAACACAATCTTTTCACGAGCTTAAATTATAAAAATCTAATCCTTAGACATTAGCTACTCATCAAGAGGGAATCAAACTTATCCAATTCAAAGAAGCAATTGATCAAGTAATCACCTATCGAGCGATACATTCAACTTTACATAACCTCACTATTGAAATGCTAGATTAGTAATTGTTATTGTAGATAAACCTTAAGAATAACAAAACTAGACCCAATGGTCCATTCAATCACACATAGGCGGAACATGACCTCGACAACTATAATTATCCATGGTAGCTCTTCTATAAATTCTCATAAGTAAGGTGGTATATGTATAACCACTAGAATACTTCAATTGCTCCAAGATAACACCAAATATGTTATATCCAAAATAACCAAGTCTGCCAAGCATCCTATCCTACCAAGAGGTCATCACAGGATCGATACACCCAATCCACCAATAGGGATCCACCCACCAAAGTGAAAACATGTGTAGGCATAGGTAGTGAATAATACTCCAAATCATGTCCAGAACAAAATAGATGGTCACAAAAGAATTTACGAAACGAAGGTTGAATTACACTAGATACTCCTTCCATAGTGCTCATATCAAATATATCCATTCATCTGAATCAATCTCTTTGATTTTTAGCTACCCATAATCCACCGGTCTAGTTCCCATTACAATCGTACTCATACTCAATTTATCATACCCCACATACTCTTCACATTATTCCATTGAAACTCACACTCTCAATATTAATAACATAATATAACCACTTCGGTCATTTATCTTACTCTCAAACCGTCACTACTTTTAAAGTCCTCTTAGCAAGCACATTCTAGCCTCTAAAATTTTGAACTATGGTTCCTTCTCTTTCCATTTAAGCATCTCATGATAGATATGAGTTGTCACGCCCCGAGCCTACACCCTGGGTGGGACTGGCACTTGAGAACCATTGATGGACCCAAGCGTACCCTTGGCCTAGCTTATTATTTACTCAGTGGAAGACTCTAAGCATTATTACAATGATCAAATGCATTGCTACTCAACTGTTTAATAAATAACTTAGAACGTTTAAAGGTCAAACATTCAACTTGGCCAAAGTGGCAACTCAAGTCTTAACATAAGAAGTACTAATGTAAAGGCAACTGAACTACTGACTATCTATGAAGCCTCTAAAACAAGGAGGTATGTCAAGAAAAGACCCACGATCATCCTAACAAATGAAATACTAAAAGCAAATGATAACAAAGGAGCCCTTCGAAAATCAAGGAGGCTAACCAACTGACTCTGAATGCTCAACTAGAAGAACAAAGCGCTGGATGATGATCCTGGTTACTTGTGTCTGCATCATAAGAAGATACAGACCAAATGGAATCAGTACATTGAATGTACGAGTATGCGAGGGGAATTCTAAAACAAGACATAAGCTTGAAAGGAATTGAAGAACTTAACTGGCTCAACTCAACTCAACATAACTGAACTCATTTCAATATAAAACAGTTTAAAACAAGTGCAATATAAAGAAAAGTTGTTTAAAACATGGATGCCAATTATGTGTGTATGTAAAGATACAATATAACTCGGAAATATATGTAAAAATACAAATAAACTGTGTATATAAGAATAAAATTACTCTTGTGGGAGTTTCTCTAACCGACAACCATCACGTAAGAGCTATTGTGATGATACAACGCTTTTCCTAACCTTGCCAAGGTCGTCCTATACCTTGTCGAGGGTATAAAACCTGAACTACTAAGTGGATCCACTAGTGTATGCTCAAAAGCATTAAGGAATCATCTAAAAAGTATGACCCTTTTCTACCCATGGTGGCTACATGGTTTATATGGGCTGTGAGTTGTCTAAACTCTCCCCTATATCGGTGCTCAATACTACTCTCAAAAATATGATACTAGCTCTTATGTTTAAAAACATACTTCTTTCTGTGATTTGAGATAATTGCTCAAAACTTAGCTCAAAGGCTATCTTGGAAATCAATGTTTTCTCTCTTGCTTAATTGTGAAAGCATTTACTCTCTTCTGAAAAACTTAGCTCAAAGGCTCTTTAGAAATCAAGGTTTCCTTTATTGCTTAAATGTGAACACATTTTAAACTCTTTGGGAATACATAGTCCCCATATACTTCTTTGAAGAAATAAACTTCAATCTTTACTCTTTACTCAACTTGAACTTTATGTCTTAAAACAGTGTTAAAACATTTGGAAAAGACTTTTGGAAAACTCTAAGAACTCTTCTAGACTTAACTCTTACTTCTCTTGACTTTGATCTTAACTTTTCTTGAATTAAATTATGGATTCAAGGTTCATGATCTCATGTTTATGGATGATTTCATGATATTTAGGCATACCTTAGAGTGTTGGAATCAACTAGAAAATATAGTTACGTTGCTAAGGAACTAGTACGAAAAGATGGGGAAGAAATGGGAAGAACTGGCGTCTGGCGCCAACCCTTGAAATTCAGAGAGTGACTTGGGGTGCTCTGGCTGGCGCGGCGTCCCAGAGGTCAAAGTTCAGAGTCCCCTTCTTGGGGCTCTGAGAGGGACAGCGCCCCAGGACCCTCCCAGGTGCTCCTCGACTTTTCTTCTCCATTTTTCATCTCTAAACCCTCTAATTTCACTTGGTTCTTTCCCCAAACACTTAGAATCAATTATATGTTCAGAGTATGAAAGATTCAACTTGAAATCACACCTAATTACATGAATTTGGATCCAAGAACTTTTCAACAACTCATCAATCAAGATTCAAACTATACTTTCAACAATATACATCAAGAACTTAATTTCTCTAATCTCAAGAATGATAATACGCTGAAATAAATCATGATTGGCGTGTGGGTGAACTAACACAATGTTATGTGATCTCACATACAACCTAGGGATCACCCCTTGACGAAATCCACAAGTGATTCTTCAAGATCTTGACGATTCTTGCTCCTTCTCCTCTTTTCTCCTCTTCTTTTCTCTACTTTTCTCTTCTCTCTAAACCGTAACTTAGTTTTCAAAAGCATAAACTGAATCCTATCAGTTCGTATCAGTTTAGACCCCAATTAATTACCAAAAAATGAAATTAAGTCATGAGGGTATGAAAAAGACCATAATGCTCTTCTAAAATCCGGATTAGACTTTCCTTATTTGAACAACCCAACTTCAAATGGGCACATCTCACTCATACGAACTCGGAATCATGCGAACTCGGTGGCGTTGGAAAGATATTCCAAGATATTTCCTACGATATCTGGAAACACACATAAATCATGTTGAGCTAGGAGTTATGGTCGTTTGATGTTGACCAAAAACTCAAAATTAACATTACTTAACCAATTTTTCCAAATTTTCATTCTTTCCAAAAATAGCTCTTTCTAATTCTAGTTCTTTCTAGTTACAGGGTGTTACATGAGTCACACCCAAGGCTGGTAGAATTAGTTACAATCTGATATTACTTTTTCATCGAGATAAAGCTATTGAATCACGTCAAATGTCAACTCCACGCAATCTTTCATTTACCAAGTTTCAACTATTATTCAAACCATCATATACCTCATACCAACACTTACGAAATTCTTGGTCACTCTAATAATTTTGTATACTATAAGCTCATCACCTCTACTCACCATTAAATGCCTATGTAACACATCATAACAATATGTATCGTCCCATAAACAAAGTAGTTTTAATCTCCTCAAAATCCTCATTAACCATGTAACATTGTACGTCCAAACTGATACGCTCAAATTACACCTCCCTACAAAAGTATAAGCAATCGTTATCAAGTAAAGAGCCCAACTTGTAGGTTGGGGTCAATCCCATGAGGAAAATGGTTTAGACGTTACTTTGACCAATAATTATATTCAATTAGTCAAATTACTTCCAGAAACAGATAATTAAATAAGGGTTTGTTTGTGTGAAACAAATAGTAAGAATTTAATAAGTAATCAGTAATAAAAACTCAATTTTGGTTGTTATCAAGATAAGAAAAATAACTAGGGTATACGTGTTCCCCACAAGCTCATAACGCAATAATCCTAGTAACAACAATCCTTTCCTAGTGTATTACATGCAAAGTGATAAGTTAGGTATCTCTAAATCCTTGGTCCGGCATCTAGAGAATTTCACCTCGCACCTTGGTCCGGCTACATGTGTATAATTTACTAACCCTTTCCTTTACCTCATATTAGACATCATAATCGATGTTTGGCTAAGTTATTACTTCGCACCAATCGACACTAGCCTATTAGATAGTATCACACTAAATCTATTTTGATAATTCTTTTCTTATTGATTACCTCCTTGGTCCGTCAAGTAGCAACAAGGCGAGTTCTAACGCGTGCACTCGTTAAAAAGACTTCTAAATGAAAGAATTATCAATGCATGCAAAACACTATTCAATAATTGCTTATTTACTATTCATAATTTGTTAATCGCTCATGGTTCCCATAACCCTAGTTGTGGATTTAGTTACTCATATTAGAAAGAACACAATTTAGAGTTTTAAATGAAGAAATCATGAATTTACGTAAAGAAAATAATAAACCCAGAAATTCAACTTGAATTGCAAAGCCAAAGTCTTCAAAACGAACTTAGGAAATCAATAATTGCTAGAGTTGCAAATTAATCTCCAAAGTCACAAAGTAAAACTAGAATAATAATGTCTAACCCTAAAAAACGAGGTTTACATGTCTTATTTATAGAAAACAAATCCTAAATTAAAAGGGAAACAAATTAAGGAAAGTTTGTTCAGGCACGCGTTTTCATTCCATGAAACTGACTTACGGACCGTCGATGGATCTACGGTACGTAAGTCCATTCCATGAAACTGACTTACGGACCGTCGATGGATCTACGGTACGTAAGTCCCTTCCGTCAGCCAGGACTTAGAAAATATTTCAGCTTCCAAAAATCAGCTTCTCTGAAGCAAACGACGGACTTGCAGTACGGACCGTAGATCGATCTACGGTCCGTCAATCCCCTCTGTAGCTTCACACTTAAAATCTTCAAAAATCAGGTACTGGAACCCTCGCAGTATCAGTCTACAGATCACTCAGTACGGTCCGTAGATCAATCTACGGACCGTCAATGGGCACCGTGGTTCCACACTTGGTCAGATTTACCTGATTTGTCATCCATACCTTGCCTGCTGATCTACGGTCATCACCCACGGACCATTTTTTTTATATCACTCTTTTTCATACCCATTTTTCTTTCAGTTTCCTCTTTCATAGCCACCCTCAACTTATGGATTTTTCGTTCGTTGAGGTGCACAATACCCGATGTCAGGTCAGGGCCAAGATTGAAGTTACTTTTTACATTAGCCACCTTCAACTTAGGCTTTTGGTCTAAGTCGAAGTGCACACGTCCAAGGAGGGACCGGGGCCAACATAGTGGATTATGGGAAGGTGAGTTCGGGGTTTGGAAAGAAATGGTTTAATTTTAGGCTCAAAGTTGGATCAAAGGGAGCAGTTATTTCATTTGGTAGGACCCTTCATTTAGGCAATTTGTGGACTTTTCAGAACAATGGTCTATGATCACTTCCTAACCTCTAGATTGAATTGTCTTAGCAGGACTAACCGAGCAAGTTCTAGTTTTGCACAAAAACTGTTTGAACACTCATTGATTCTCACCCACTCTTGGCACATAGTTTCATTATCAGATCATCAGATTAACTCAGTTCATGTTTCAGCTCAAGTCACGCCATCGAGTTGATTTGTTATTATTTCATACTCAGAGTCAACATATTCAACTAATCGTAGCCTACAACTTCTAGCATACATCTCAAAATCTGACGGGTATCATTTTTTATAAGCCATCATGCTTCTTTCTTTAGCATGCTGCTACACATACAATCCTAAGACATGCCAGTTCAACAAAAATTAAACAGTCTCTTGGGGGAAAAGAACACAGGCAAGAAAACCCCAAGAGAGGATTCATGAGTTGGGTTATTCAGACTTCACCCTATCACTCACAATCCATTTACCCCACCCCCAACAAAAATAGATGCACTTGTCCCCAATGCATACAAAACAGTGAAAGAAAATGGATTGGGTGAAGCAAACCTGTGGCACAAAGCGCTAGTGAATCATCAACAAGCAGGGGGGTCCGATTTCCCGGAGCCCGCTGGAACAACAGTGGGGGCACCCTCAGTAGTGCCCACATCAGCAATCATAGCACCCTCAGTAGTGCTCTCTATCAATCTCTCCACACCATCAGTGGTGCTCACAACTACCCCGAAAATAGGCTGGACCTCTACAATTGGGGCAGAACTCGATGCCCCTGCAACTCTCTCATGCACCCTTTGCTGGCGCAACTCTTCGTCTAACATTGAAGCCCTCCTTGCCTTTTTCTCCTGCCGACGCTGTCTCTTGTGAGCTTTTTCCTCCTCAGTGCGATGAGAACGGTGTCGCTTGCCTTTGGCATGTGTAGGGGCAAGCTCCTCCTTGGCGGTCCCACTGAATAGAGCATCTAGCACTGTATCATCAGCCAGTGTCGTAGGTGCAGCCTGAGGCTCAACTGAAGGTGCGGCAAGGATGGCATCAACGTCAGTCCGGAGGCTGGTTAAGTCAGTCTGCAAAGCAGATAGATTTATGGCCGGGGTTGATCGCTCGAGGACTCGCATTTCAAAGGCATCAAGGCGTTTATTAACAGCCTGGACCTTCCTGTCCATCATCCCCTCCATTATGTGCTCCATTCTAGCCTCGAACTCGGCTATCGACTTTTGCATCCACTGCTGGATGTGATGCAGCAGGGTGGCCATCTGAGCTTCCAACTTCTGTACTCTCGTCAATGAGACAACAGTAGCTCCTAACTGTGGTGTGGACCGGGAAGAGCTAGGAGCCATACTAGCTGCTTGAGATGAGGAGCCGGGGACAGTGTTGGTGTGATCTGGGATGCTGGGGTCACCGCCCTGTGCCTGCCCCACTGTGTCTGTAAGATCGACACCCAAAGGGGGTACCTCAACCTGAGGCTCTCTCCGAGGTGCTGCCACATTCGCCTTATCTTGAATGAGGTCAATGTCCAATGCCCCTGTAGGGTGGATTAACCTGTCATAATGCCAGATCGGCACTCCAGAGTCCCTGCACAAATGAAAAATTAGACATGGGATGGAGGTCCTGAATGCCCTCTCGTGAATCTCTGCCAGCAACATGTGGGCAAAGTCAATCTCCATTACTGCTACCAATGTCGTAACCATGACCGCTCTGTCCCACATGACTTGATTGTCAGCTTTTGTAGGTGACACTCTGTTATGCACCAGCAGCCAGAAGAACTTGGCCACAAAATTTAATGTAGCCTTCCGGAAACCCAACAGTGGAGCGGCGACCCATTCTGCACGCTTGCCATCTGCAGCAATGTACCTGGCCAACCATAGTAGAACAGTCTCTCGCTGCTCAGCGTTCCTCTGGAAAGCACCACTCCGCACGATGTCCCATCTATAATCAAACTCTGTTGTGTTGAGAGACCAAGAGTGACTCGTGGTAGGACTATAGAGAAAACGTTTGATCGTGGCAGGTGATATGTCCACCGGACAGCCTCAAACCAAAGTGTAAGTGAGAGGATCTTGAGCTAGGGGCTTTGACCGCTTGGAAATAGAACCGCGGAGAGTGGTAGCATAGGAAGCATAGAACTCCCGCACAATCTCCTCGCTATACGTCCCTGGGTCTCGAGCCATCCAGTCACACTTGTGAAGGTTGAACAGCTGGTGAATGTCCAAATCAGTGTGCAAGCTCCCCGTGAGGACTCTGCGCTCCTCTGTAAGAAGTCCGGCCATCTTTTGTTTGTCGTTTACCATCTTGGCATCCCGATAAATTTGCCATTGGCCTTCTACACACCACATATTTAGCTCGCCGGCTACAGGAGTGGGGTCATCATTCCATGGTGCAGGTATGGACTCCGAGCTAGTTGCCTCATCAAACGAGGCTGCTTAGTCATTCTCACCAGACCCTGTGGCTGATTTAGCTTTAGACCCTGCAGCATGGGTAGACTCGGATCCTGAAGAATGGGCAGACTTGGAGCCTGAAGCATGAGCAGACTCGGACCCGGACATAGACCCCTCTGAACTGGAAGCAGCCCCAGTTGGTGACCCGATCAGTATGTGCTCCTCATCAGACTGGGAGACAGTGACTACGTCGAGAAGCACCTTCCGGGAGGTGCCTCTGGTACCTCGACGTGCAGTGCAAGAAGTCCTAGTGTTGAGAGGAACATATGCTGGATCTGTGTCGGTGTCTGTGTCCTCATCGAATAACCGGAAATTAGGGGCAACAGATTTTGACTTGCCCCGTTTTGAGTAGGTGACCAGCTTTTTGGGTGCCATCGTACCTGCGAAAGCAATATTAGTCCCCAAGACTAACCATAGATAAACAATAAAAACTTTTAGAACTATAACCGAACAGTGACAAAGCCCCAGGAAAATTTCAGGCAGATGCTAAGTGGTCATCCACGGAGGAGACCTATGGTCCGTAGATTGATCTACGGTCTGTGGATCTCTTCCATGGATCAGGGAACCAACAATATAGGTCGCAGATGAAAACCACGGATGTGTAGAACGGTCCGTAGATTAATCTACGGACCATAGTCCACATCCGTGGTTTCACACTTGGTATTTTTTTTTTGTGCATCCAGTGTCGAACCTCATCTACGGTTCGTAGATGGATCTACGTTCCATAGATGGGGTATCATGGATGTCATATGTGCCAGGTTTCAGCCATATTCTTCTGATAAATCATATTTGGCCTTATTTTTCAACATTAACGAAGCCCCATCATGCATTTCAACATTCAATTATGCTAGTTCTTCATTCTTCAGATTCCGACTGGACATTTTACCAAACTATTTAGACAAGTTTTGGAACCCTAAGTCGAAACTTACATATAGACTTACAATCGCATACAATAAACTTACACAATCACTATATATCATTCCAAGGGCATTGTAATTTTTAAGTTTATCATGCAATTTCATCTAACAATTACCCAAGGTCAAGACCCAACTCCCGACTTTCTATATTCAATCTATGAATCGAAATTCAAAGTGAGGGGAAAGTCTATTACCTTACAAGCAATGAGGAGTGGGGTGATTGCGTGACGACACAAAGCTTGGCAAGACCAATGAATCACCGCTTCGCTACTAACCAAAAATCGGACCCTTCTTGTTGAATATGGAATGGGTTTTAATTGAAATGGAAGGGAATTTGGGAATTTATGGAAGGGATGATATTATGGGGGAGTTATGGAGTGATTTAGGGAGTTTTTGGGATGAGGGAAACGATTTAATGGGAGAAATGGAGGGAAGTGGAATGGTTTAAAAAATGGGGGTTTTTAAATAAGGGGGGTTCGGGTCGGGTCAGACAGCCTTACGGTTTGGACTCACGAGACCCCGTCTACGGTCCGTGAGTTGATCTATTACACTTAGAAAAATTTAGAGGCTTACATGAGATCTACGGACACCATTTATGGTCCGTTGATGAATCAACGGACCGTCGATGGGGTCTGTAGACCTCTGCACCAGACCATTTTCTGCAAATTTATTTTGTGGTGTACCTGCACATGTAGCAACCAATAGGCTATTATATTTTTACATTTTCTGGATACTTTTTAGACACGGACCTTATACTAATTCTAGCCAACACTAAGAACTAAAACACTAAAACACCTACCTAAATTTAGACAAAGACGCAATTAAACAGAGAAAGCTAAACTACTAAATGGAAAACAGAACCTTGTCATTGGCTAGATTGTACATCTTGGGTTGCCTCCCAAGCAGCACTTGATTTAACGTCGCGGCACGACGCAAGTGTCTTGATTACTCAAACTTCATCAAGATTGTAGGCCTCAATCACTTCTTGCACAGTGTCAGCAATTCCCAGATAGATCTTGATCCTTTGCCCGTTTACCACGAACCTTGTTCCATCCCTATTTTCAAGCTCAACCGCTCCATGAGGGAGCACTTTAGTGAGCAAAAATGGCCCGGTCCATTTGGACTTGAGTTTGCCTGGAAACAGGCGCAACCTAGAGTTGAATAGCAGCACAAGATCACCAACCACAAATTCTCGCTTTTCAATTCTTTGATCATGATACGTTTTCATCTTCTCTTTGTACAAGGCTGAACTTTCATAAGCTTTTAGGCGAAACTCATCAAGCATATTCAAGTCATTCATCATTTGATTAGATGTGGCGCCCCAATCCAAATTTAACTTCTTCATTGCCCACATTGCCTTATGCTCTAGATCTACTGGTAAATGAAAAGACTTCCCATATACAAGTTGGTAAGGAGACATACCTATGGGGGTCTTGTATGCAGTGCGATATGCCCATAGAGCATCATCAAGCTTTCTTGACCAATCCGTTCTATTAGCATTCACAGTCTTTGCCAATATTTGTTTGATCTCTCTGTTGGATACTTCAACTTGACCGCTAGTCTGTGGATGGTAAGGAGTGGCTACATTGTGACGGACACCATATTTCTCAAGTAGTACCTTGAACAACTTATTACAAAAATGAGAACCTCCATCGCTAATTATAGCCCTCGGTGTACCAAATCTGGAGAAGATGTTCTCTTTCAAGAATGCGATGACACTTTTACCTTCAATGTTGGCGAGTGCAACTGCTTCTACCCACTTCGATACATAGTCAACCGCAACAAGAATATACTTCATCCCATATGAACTCACAAATGGACCCATAAAATCAATGCCCCATACATCAAAATCTATCACCAATATAGGATTCATTGGGAGCTCTTGCCTCTTTGAAATCCCTCCTTCTCTGTGGCAACGATCACACGACTTGGCGAAATCATGAGCATCTTAGTGGATGGTAGGCCAGTAGTACCCACATTGCAAAATCTTATATGCAGTCCGAATACCACTATGATGCCCACCAGCGGGTGATGAATGGCATGCTTCAAGTACACTCAACATCTCAACCTCGGGCACACAGCGACGAATAATCCCATCAGCACAACTACGATACAAGTAAGGCTCATCCCAAAAAAATCTCTTCACATCTTACATAAACTTTTTCCTTTGGTGAAAAGTAAAATCGAGGGGCACAATATCGCTTGCCAAATAATTAGCAGAGTCTGCGAACCAAGGAATCAAATCATGAGAAGCAGCCAATACTTGTTCATCTGGAAAAGTATCATTAATTTCAGCCCTATCTCCAAGCTTTAGCATAGCCTCTTCCTCTAATTTGGACAAGTGATCGGCAACTTGATTTTCGGTCCCCTTTCTATCTTTTACTACAAAATCAAACTCTTGCAGCAACAATACCCATCTAATCAGTCTCGATTTTTCTTCCTTTTTCGCCATCAAATACCTCAATGTAGAATGGTCAATATGCACTATGACTTTAGTACCAAGCAAGTAGGATCGAAATTTCTCGAATGCGAAAACCATCGCAAGAAGTTCTTGTTCGGTCACAGTATAGTTCTTTTGTGCCACATTTAGAGCTTTGCTAGCATAGTAAATAGGGTGAAGAATTTTCTCTCGTCTTTGTCCCAATACTACACCAAGCGCCAATCCACTCGCATAGCACATTACCTCAAACGGTTGTCCCCAATCCGGTGAAATAATGATTGGTGATGTAACCAACTTCTTCTTCAACTCTTCAAATGCTCTAAGACAATCATCATCAAAATAGAACATACACTCCTTCTCGAGCAGTTTGCATAACGGATGTGCAATTTTTGGAGAAATCTTTGATAAATCTCCTATAAAAACCTGCATGCCCTAGAAAACTTCTAACACCTTTTACAGAAATAGGTGGTGAAAGCTTTTCTATTACCTCAACTTTAGCTCTATCAACCTCAATACCTTTCTCTGAAATTCGATGACCCAACACTATACCTTCTTTAACTATGAAATGACACTTCTCCCAATTCAGCACCAAGTTGTAGTCTTCACACCTTTTAAGCACCTCGGCCAGATGATCTATATAACGATCAAAAGAATCACCTACAACTGAAAAATCATTCATGAACACTTCAATAGTGTCCTCCACCATATCAGAAAATATCGACATCATACACCGCTGGAAGGTTGCTGGAGCATTGCACAACCCGAATGGCATCAGTTTGAAAGCAAAAGTCCCATATGGGCAAGTGAAGGTGGTCTTCTCTTGGTCTTCTGGAGCTATAGAAATTTGATTGTAGCCCGAATACCCATCAAGAAAACAATACCAACCCTTTCCAGCAAGTCTATCCAATATTTGGTCCATGAATGTCATGGGAAAGTGGTCTTTTTCTGTCCATGCATTCAATTGCTGGTAATCCATACAAACTCTCCATCCAGTAACGGGCCTCATTGGAACAAGCTCATTTCTTTCATTTGGAACCACGGTCATACCTCTCTTTTTAGGCACACATTGCACAGGACATACCCAACTACTATCTGCAATGGGATAAATAACTCCTGCATCCAGCCACTTGATGATCTCCTTTTTAACTACCTCTTGCATAGGTGGATTTAATCTTCTCTGGTGCTCAATACTAGGCTTATGATCTGGCATGAGTTGGATTTTGTGAGAGCAAATACCGGGGGGGATCCCAATAATATCTGCAATAGTCCACCCAATAGCTCGCTTGAACCTCTTTAACACAGTCACTAAGCACTCTACTTGTCTCGCATTCAAATCTGCTGCAATGATGACCGGCAACGTATTCTTTTCGCCCAAGTATACATACCTCAAGTGCGGTGGTAGAGCCTTAAGCTCCAATTTTGATGCCTCCATAATAGATGGTCTTGTGGGTGGGGACTCGCGATTCTTCATGTCTAACTCATACTTCTTTGGTTTGGATCGATACTCACACTTATCGACTACAGCTGCCAATTCATCATACTCTTCAATACCATCACTATCGAAATTCATCATAACTGCTGCTAGTGCCTCAACACCTAGTCCCTCTTCAATTTGCACTTCTGATCCACTCTCCACTCTGTAAGTTATAACATATACTATTTGGATCTCACCATTTTGCTTCATGGACCTACAGATATTGAAAGTTGGTTCTTCATTATTCAGTCTGAACTTCATCTGCTCCTTTTCCATATCAACCAACGCACACCCTGTGTCAAGAAATGGTCTCCTAAGGATGATGGGAACCTCAAAATCAACCTCACAGTCAAGAATCACAAAATCCGCCGAAAAGATGAAAGACTCTACTTTCACTAGCACGTCATGGAGTACACTAATGGGCCTCTTCACAGTTTGATCAGCCATTAGTAACTGCATTGCAGTGGGCTTCGGGTCCCCTAGACCCAACTTCTTGTAAATAGACTAGGGCATGAGGTTGATGCTAGCACCAAGATCACACAATGCCTTAGCAAAGTGTAACAACCCTATAGTACATGGGATCGTGAAAGCACCAGGGTCTTCCTTCTTCTACACCAGAGATCTTGTAGCAATAGCGCTACAATGCTGCAATCTATCATCATCTTCAAAACTCACAGACCTTTTCTTTGTCACCATATCTTTCATAAACTTTGCATACCCAGGCATTTGCTCCAAGGCCTCTATCAAAGGAACATTGATAGAAAGCTGCTTCAACATAGTAATAAACCTGCGATATTTACCATCTTCAGTCTTCTTCACCAACCTCTGTGGAAAAAGTGGTGGAGGTCTAGGTATGGGGACCACTTTTTGAGATATCTCTGTTTCTTGCTCTGTCGCAGTCTCAGACTCTTCTCTAACTTCCACCACATCATCTTCTTTTCTAATCTTAGCATCCACCACAGACGGAATAGGTGGATCTATGGTTTGTTTACCCCCTCGAGTAGTAATTTCCATACAATGACCATCATTCTTTGGATTCTGGATGGTGTTGTTAGGAAGAGTGCCAGGCTGACGCGGGTTCACTGTAGTAGACAACTGATTCATCTGCTGCTCTAGATGCTACATTGATACTGCATGGGCATCAACCTTTTGACCAATACCAGACAAGTCGTTTCTCATCTCCTTCACATTCTCATCAATTGCATCAACCCTTCTCATCATCTTCTGCATCATATCTTCAATACGTGACATATTACCTCCAGCTTCCCTAGCACCAGATTCCTGATTTTGAGGGGGAACATAGGGTCCAACCCGATCGTTTCTATTGCCATAGTTGTTCCTATTGTAGTTGTTGTCGCGATTGAAGTTCCCATCCCCGACATAGTGACCCTCTCAGTTATAATTTCCATAGTTTCGACCTTGGTTCCCTTGACCTTGGCGCCAGTTTTCCGTGTTGGATCCTTGGGCATTTAGTCAGAAACCCCCCGTCTGATCATTCATAGCATAAGAATCCTCTTTATAGTAACACTCCTCAACTGGTGGTGGAGTTCTAGTTAAGTAGTTTACATCATTTACCTTTTCTGCTCCTCCGTTCACATGCTTCAATACCAACCCCAACTTTGTCCTCATCTGGGCCATCTCTTCACGAATATTATCTGCAGAGTTGACAGTTGTATTATGAACGGCAAATGTGTTTCTCCCGGTATCTGACCTCCTAGTGCTCCATGTTTTATTGTTACGAGAGATCCTCTCCAATTTTTCAGCAATCTGTGAATATGTACAATCACCATATGAACCTCCAGCAATAGTGTCAAGAACTGCTTTATTGTTATCATCCTATCCTCGATAAAAATATTCCTTCAGCGACTCATCATCAATAAGGTGGTTTAAAATACCTCTTACGAATGCAGAGAATCTGTCCCAAGAGCTGCTCACAGACTCTCCACGTAATGCTACAAAATTATTGACCCTATCTTTGTGATTGAGCTTCTTGGACACTGGATAGTACTTCGATCGGAACACTTCCGCAAGTTGGTCCCATGTAAATATTGAGTTATAAGGAAGCTCAGTGAACCATACTGCAGCATCGCCTGTTAGTGACAAAGGAAACACTCGTAATCCAATGAAATCCAGATCCAAGTCTGGTCTACCTACACAACTTTTGCAAACCACCCTTAGCTTGGCTAAGTGAGCATGTGGATCCTCCGATGGCGATCCTGAGAATAAGCCTCTTGCTGTAAGCATCTGCATCAAACTATTGGTCACCACAAATGTGTGCCCTGGAGGTAGAGGGGGTAAGACAATAGGTCCATCAGAGTCTTCTATATTCATGTTGCCCTGATAGTTGTCATGTTATCGTGGGCCTAGTGGATCCTGCGCCCTCAACGCATCCCCCAATCGATTTTCAGCTGGAACCTGGTTATCCCCACCAACTACCATCTGTTGTTGTAACTCAACTGCATCATCTAGATTTCCTCCGATAGGATCAATTGGATCTCTTGGATTGTTCATTCTTCGCAAAGTGCGGTTCAACTCTGGATTGTAAGGAGTAAGTGGTTCACCCTGGCTCTGTGTACTTAGCATACACTAGAGTTAGAACCTGAGAGAGACAAAAACAAAGAGAAAAAGTAAAATTAGGAAATATTTGACAAACGTTCAATAATGTAGTTAAAATAAATCTAAAAGCCAAATTCCCCGGCAGCGGCGCCAAAATTTGATACGCTCAAATTACACCTCCGTACAGAAGTATAAGCGATCGTTATCAAGTAAAGAACCCAACTTGTAGGTTAGGATCGATCCCACGAGAAAAATGGTTTAGACGTTACTTTAACCAACAATTATATTAAATTAGTCAAATTACTTCCAGAAACAGATAATTAAAGGGGGGTTTGTTTGTATGAAACAAATAGTAAGAATTTAATAAGTAAACAGTAATAAAAACTCAATTTTGGTTGTTATCAAGATAAGAAAAATAACTAGGGTATACGTGTTCCCCACTAGCTCATAATGCAATAATCCTAGTAACAGCAATTTTTTCCTAGTGTATTACATGCAAAGTGATAAGTTAGGTATCTCTAAATCCTTGGTCCGGAATCTAGAGAATTTCACCCCGCACCTTGGTCCGGCTACGTGTGTATAATTTACTAACCCTTACCTTTACCTCATATTAGACATCATAATCGATGCTTGGCTTAGTTATTACTTCGCACCAATCGACACTAGCCTATTAGATAGTATCACACTAAATCTATGTTGATAATTCTTTTCTTGTTGATTACCTCCTTGGTCCGGCAAGTAGCAACAAGGCGAGTTCTAACGCGTGCACTCGTTAAAAAGACTTCTAAACAAAAGAATTATCAATGCATGCAAAACACTATTCAAGAATTGCTTATTTACTATTCATAATTTGTTAATCGCTCATGGTTCCCATAACCCTAGTTGTGGATTTAGTTACCCATATTAGAAAGAACACAATTTAGAGTTTTTGATGAAGAAATCATGAATTTACGTAAAGAAAATGATAAACCCAGAAATTCAACTTGAATTGCAAAGCCAAAGTCTTCAAAATGAACTTAGGAAATCAATAATCGCTAGAGTTGCAAATTAATCTCCAAAGTCACAAAGTAAAACTAGAATAATAATGTCTAACCCTCAAAAACGAGGTTTACATGCCCCATTTATAGAAAACAAATCCTAAATTAAAAGGGAAACAAATTAAGGAAAGTTTGTTCAGGCACGCGTCTTCATTCCATGAAACTGACTTACGGACCGTTGATGGATCTACGGTCCGTAAGTCACTTCTGTCAGCCAGGACTTAGAAAATATTTCAGCTTCCAAAAATCAGCTTCTCTGAAGCAAACGACGGACTTGCAGTACGGACCGTAGATCGATCTACGGTCCATCAATCCCCTCCGTAGCTTCACACTTAGAATCTTCAAAAATCAGGTACTGGAACCCTCGCAGTATCAGTCTACGGATCACTCAGTACGGTCCGTAGATAAATCTACGGACCGTCAATGACCACCGTGGTTCCACACTTGGTCAGATTTCCCTGATTTGTCATCCATACCTTGCCTGTTGATCTACGGTCATCACCCACGAACCGTCAATGGACCTACGGTCCGTAGATCACCTCCGTGAATGCCCTTTTTCTACATTTCTTTCAGCTGTCTCTATACCTCCGCGCCTTAACATCTTTCCTGCAAAATAGGATAAAAACACATAAAAACCAATACAAAAAGGCCCTAGACACACACAACTTGTAAGTGAAATGTGTTAGAAATACCGTAAACTCAGGGTATATCACAAACCATTGAACATCCATAAGTTGCCTATCATAATTTGAACAATCTAGCTCGACATAATGTAACATCCTGAAAAAATTTAAGATAAGATTAAGTTATTCTTTATTTGTGAATAAGATTGTATCGGGTGATTCTTAAATTGCCTATATTTTTAAAGGTAAATTCTTTAGTGTGTGAATGATTTTGGATATCAATTAAGTTCACTAGAAACTCCTAGCACAAAGTTGAGTTGAAAGTTTCCTTACTGATTAAAGTTTGATGTAAGATTTTTCTTAGGTCAATAAGACCATATCTCTTAGAATACAAAGAGTCATGTGACCCATAACTTATCAAATTAAAGGTATTTAAATCTTCTTTCCAATGCCACCAAATTTGCAAAAACCCGAGGTTTAAGTAAAAGGTTATGACCATTTTAGGAACCTGATACAGTGTTGTGACGAATTAGCCGACGAAAAAACTTTAAAAGGGTCATTTTTGTCTTTTTACCTCTAAGAAAATCTTAAACGAATTTCTTGACTAATTAAAGACCCAAAACAATAAGATTTTCATCTCTTAATTCATCATTCTCTTCTATCTCAAACCCTATGACAAAACCCTAAGAAAAAATCAAAGTAGAAGACTCCATTTAAGATTCTTTCAATCTTTTTCAAGATTCTTCTTCAAGGTAAGTCCTTCTCCAAGAATTTCATTTTTTCCAACTCAAATTCCTCCATACAATTATGAATCACTAATGAAAAATCATAATTCTTGGCCATACAGATTTCAAGAAAGTAATTCAAGAATCTCAAGAAACGTTTTTTGATTGTTTACCTTCAAGCTAAGGTTTCAAGGCTTCTTATCAAGTTCTTCTTCAAGAACCTTGTTCTTCCAGGTATTTAAGGCTATCATAGTGTTGTACGAGTTCATCCTCACGCCTACATCTACTTTCAAATCAGTAAAAGAGTAATCTAGAAATCTATCCCTAGATTTGAGTATTCTTGAGATAAGTTGATTTTGAGTTCTTGATTCTTTTTGAAATTCTATTCCTAATTATTGAATTGCTAAATGTTATGCATTAAGATTCTTGCGTTGATTCGTTCATGTCTATATTTCAACATGAACCCCATGAATTGAGTATTCTTGAGAGGAGTAGTGTTCTTGAGTTCTTGCGTTCTTGAGTTTTGAGTACTGAGTTTCCATATTGCTATTAAGATCCCTAATTTGAGTCGTTCATGTCCATAATTCTGAATGAACCCTATGAATTGAGTATAAATTTTGAGAAGATTTTTAAAGCCAACACTTGAGTTTTAAACTGAATTTTGAGGAAGCAAAGATGAGTTTTGAGAAAGAGTTTCTAAAACATGACTAGTATGACAATCGAGTATGCCATCAATGTTTAAGCAGTATGGTATCTAGTTATACCATCAATGTTTACGTAGTATGACATCCCGAGCCATCAATGATCATATTATAATATGATTTTGAAATGTTTTTGAGAAAGAATTTTCAAGTATGAGTATAAGGGGACTATGTATTCCTAGATGCATCAATTTTACATTAATAAAATAGAAATTGAGATTTCTAAATGAGTTATGAGTTCAAAAGTTATTTCAAGAGTAGTTACCTCTTTTAAGAGGATAGTTTGAGCAATTATCTCAAACCAAAGGAAGATTTATGTTTTTTTTTAAACATGAGCATGAGTATATATTATTGGGAGAAGTATTGTAACAACCCAAACCGTCGTTATTTAGGAGGAACAAAAATTTGGGAAAATTCTGGGTCATTATCTCGCCAAAGCGGGCTAGATGTCGTCAGGGCGGCGGCAACAGGGCGGGTTAAGTTGGTTCCGGGGCGGGATAGGCGAGGCAGAACGTAAATTACGAGAAATCCTATTTTCTCCTTCTTTCTAAAATACCTAAATAAGTCATAAAACACCCTAGAAACCTCAAAAAAGCTGCTCTAAGCTTGGGAAGGAAGGAGAAGGAGATTTCTAGCGCGAGGAAGGTGAAATACATATCACAAGGAAATACATGATTTTATACACTTAACAAGGGTTTAGAAATCCATTTGCCTCAAATGGTCGAACAATCACTCCGGGACTTGAGTCTTCCTCTTTCATTGGACTTTCAAATAAATGCAATCTATTCAAATAAGTAATCACAATAAGGTTTCGAAACTAACAACACTCATATTACTATATGTCTAGCCTAGACCCATAAAAACTCATTCAAATCTATAGTCAAGTTATTAATCTTGATGACAATTAACATGTCCACTCTCATGTTTTCCAAATTTCAAGTTTGGGGTTAAATTCCAATTTCTCCAAATATCATAAATATAATGGTATTCATATTATATCATACACCTAATATTTAATTACTTATCTCAATATATCAAAACTTGAATTATAATGTGGCAATAATAAGAAAATAAGTTAATTACAAACCATTCGTAAAAAAAAAAAATTTAAAAATCTCCGTGGAATTAATCTGATGGTTAGTAAGGATGTTATATGCAAAACTTAATACTCTTTTGATATACTTCAATTACCCCACTATCATCTCCCAATCATCACATTATGATTACCTCACAATTGCCACTAAAACTTGCCCCCCAAATATAATGCTCATGTGCAGCAACATTAATAGAAGGAAGCAATATATTCTAAAATCAATATATTATTCCTTTCCCTCCCAGTAACAACACCATCGCTATCTCATGAATCTACAATGCATTACGTAATTAAAGAGTTCAAATTTGAAGCTCCTACCTGAATGTAGTCGCTTTCGCGTGAAGTTGTAGGTAAGTTCTCGCCCAAAACTCTTTTAAGCTCTAATTTATTATTATTATATATAGATCAAGTTTCAAAGGGTATTAAATAATGAAATAATTATTTGGGTGGATCTTTTTAAAAAAAATAATTACTTATTTTAAATATATTTTCTAATTATTACTATTTATAGCAATATATAACAATATTAGATATTTTTATAGATTTCTGTTTTCTGTCTCACCTCTTTCTCCTTTTTCTCTCTCCCCTCTTTCTCTTTTTTTTGCCTCCCTGTGCGAGGTGTCAATTTTTTAAAACTACAATTGAATGATCCACAATCTTCAGTCACACATTCACTTTTTTATGCCACTAAAGGGAGAATAAATTACTGAGCTCATTCTTTCTCTAATTGTACCTAGAAATTAAGTTGTCAACCACTATTATACATGTATTATAAATTAAAGTAAAGCAATACGATCAGATTAGTCATGTTTTTTTTTTTTCAAATCATCACCAATAAACAATAAAATGAATTAAACTTAAATTAAAAATGTATTACACACATATTAAAATTCATAGAAGAGAAATAAATACGAATGCAAAATGTAGCAAACGAATGAGCAGTCAATGATTCGTAGACTGAATATAACTTATATCAATAACTAATTAGACAAGTAATCTAATCGTAACAAATGAAGAAACATAATAAATTGCCAAATGAATTAAAATTGAATTAAAATGTATAACACACATATTAAAGTTGAATGTAGCAAATGAAAGAGCATTCAGTGATATGTTAACTGGATAAAACTTGTATCAATAATGAATTAAACAAGTAATTCAATCCTAACAAATCAATAAATAAATTGCAAAATGAATCAACTTATATTTAAAAGTGTATTACACAAATATTAAAGTTGAATTAGAAGAGAGAATTAAGCATGAATAATAAATGTAACTAATGAAAGACTAGACAATGATCTATAGAGTGAATTAAATTTATATCAATAATGAATTAAACAAGTAATCTAATAGTAACATATAATAAACTACAAAATGAATTAAATTTGCATTAAAAGTGTATTACACAATATTAAAGTTGTAGAAGCGAGAATTAAGAATAAATGAAAAACGTAACTAAGGAAAGACAAGACAATAATCTATAAACTGAATTACACATATGTTATTCATGAATAAAACATGTATTATATGTTTCTTATAAATTATTTTGGTTTGTATCATTAAGAACATGAATGATGTTCGTAATATGTATTAAAAATGTAGTGTGCATGTATTATAAATGTATAATAAGTGTGTTACCTAAATCATTTGGTTGGTATCACTAAGAATAGAGTAAAGTTTTGCAATATCTATTATAAATGTACTGTTCATGAATAAACTTATATTATATGTGTCATAAAAATTATTTTGATTTGTATCACTAAGAAAATCAGTGACGGTTGCAATATGTATTATAAATGTATTTCTCATGAATAAAATTTATGTTGTATGTGTCTTATAAACTATTTTGATTTATCACTAAGAAAATGAGTGACGGTAGCAATATGTATTAAAAATGTATTGTGCATGTCTTAAAAATGTATTATTAGTGTGTTACCTGAATTATTCTTGTTGGTATCACTAAGAAAGAAGTGAAGTGTGCAATATGTATTACTTATAAATGTACTATTCCTGAATAAAACATGTATTTGATATATCTTATAAATTATTGTTATTTGTATCACTAAGAAAAAAGGCGATGTTTGCAATATGTATTACAAATGTATCGTGCCTATATTATATTATAAATGTATTACAATTGTGTTACATAAATTATTGTGGTTGCTATCACTAAAAAAGGAGTGAAGTTTATAATATGTATTATAAATATATTGTTCATGATTTTAATACAATTATGAAACATATCTAATACAACTTAAATACAATTGCGATACAGTTCTATAAACTTCACCTTTTTCGAGCTTCAATCTAATATTTCTCCTAAAATCAATGATAAACCAACCCTTCTTAAAATTGAGTTATACACTCCAAACGTCATTTTCAATTATTTGAAGGAACAACCTATCCAAATTAATTACAAATTTGTAAAATTCAAATAATTAATTCAAAAATTGAAGCTTTATAATGACCATGAACAGTGAACTCTTGTTGCTGTAATTTTAGAGTTTTGAAACTTCTGCTTGAGATAATAATTTTGTACAAATTTTTTGTCTTTTTTTTTTACCTCCCTAGGAGCTCCCACCCCTTTTGCTCCCTTGGTAATTCAAACTCGCAACCTTCGGGTTGGAAGTGAGGGATGCTTACTATCCGAGCAACTCCCTCTCGTCAAATTTTTTGTCTTTCTGTTCTTCTTCTCGTCGTGTTTTTGGGTAAAAATTGTGAAATATAGGCAAAAACTTATTTGAAGATAGTTATTTAAATAAAAAGTTTAAAGAAAAAGAAGAATAAAAAGTAGAAGAGGAAGAGGAAGAGAAATAATGGCAAAGAAATAGACGAGAAGAAGAAGAATAAAAAGAACAAAAGAGGAGGAAGAGAAAAAGGCAGAGAAAGAGGCGAAGATAAACTGCACAACTTTTTTAATTAAAAGAAAATTTGTTTTATTTAGTTAGAAAAATTATATTGCCATAGATAGTAAGTATTTTTTTAATATAACATATTTATGTGATTTACCCATAAATAATTTATGGACTTGGTCCATTAACCATCAATTAAATTAATTATTTAAAATTATCCACTAATTAGATAAATGTAGTTAAAAGAGAAATTCAAAATTTCCATTTAAAATTTATGAAAAGGGTCCTTTATAAAAGCGAGAGGACTAGTTCTCAAAATAGCTTAATGGGTCATTATGATTACATTCTCCAATTCACATGGAGAGACTGTGAATTGTTGGTAATTAAATGGTATAATTACAACCTGATTGTTTTTAAATTTTATCCTTACATTTTTATTTTTGTTTTTTCGTTTTAATGTATTTTTTATTTTTATTAATTTGGATTCTTTTTAATTTTTATTATTCTAATTTTCTATAAAAATAATTATTTTTATTTTATATTATTTATGTTTCACTTCCTTCTCATTCTCAACCTTAACTCCATGTGATTCCATTTAATTTTTCGTAGTTTCTAAAAAAACATTAGTATAATTTTGTTAGTATTCTAGTTTTTAAATTAAAGTAGAATTCATTGTTGAGTAAAGTGATGGACTTACGTTTTGCTTTTCTTTTTAATCATATTTATGTATGTTATGTTGAAATTTAAAATAAGAGTATTATATTAAATTTTTGTTTTGAATTTAGAACTTATGTTATATTTTCAATTTCATTTGTTTTAGGAGTACTGACTTGATATTTTACATTGCAAGCTATTTTTTTTAAAGTTGGACTTGATTCTTTTTATCAAATGTTTTATAATTTTATGACATTGTATTTACAATATTAATCTTTTCGTTAAACATGCATTTCATGATGTTCAAAGAAATTTTGTACTTTTAATTTTATGATTAATTTAATTAGAACATACTTTTGAAAAATATAAATAAATTATTTTTATAATATTTGTTAATAACAAATATTTAATTAACAAATATTTATTAATTAATATATTTTCGAAAAGACAATTCTTATCTTAAATATTCAATTTAATATCATCTATAAAGGCTCTTATTTGTACAATATAATTTTTTTACTCTGATTGATTAATTTTCTTTTTAAAGTTCAATATAACCTTATGATTTTACTTGTGCAACCAAATACTACACTTGTAATTACACTGTGGCAAACAAACAGGTAATCGTAATTACTAGGTTGTGTAATTATTAGGCTGATAATTATTAGTATAGTAATTACACCAATTCCGATTACCCGGTAACTTTCCAAATAGACCCTAAGAGAAATCATGAACTTACAATATGAATATTTAAAATCCAAAATCTTGAACTGAAGTGCAAAGCCAAAATCAAAAATCAAAAGTGTAAATATAATCATAAGAATTCAAGAATTAAAAAAAGTAGTTTACAATTAATTCTAAAACTCCAAAATGAACATAACGAATCAAATAAACCCTAAGAAACATACTTAAAAATATATAAATCCTAGTCTAAATTGTTCTGAAAAAGTACGGAATCGACATCTTCTACGACTTCAATGTACGAACCATAGTCCCTTTCACGACTCGTGGATGGCAGTAACTCATCAACCTTAGGTCATCTTCCACATACAAGATATACAACACGTAGGAATAGTTTTGCAATCCATCTTTCCCAATCTTGGTCTGATTCTTCTATTTTCAATGCTTTGACACTCGTCTACAGATACCCATGTATGGTCGTGCAAGCTTCTACGATCCGTCATGTATCCTCGTGATCAAAATCTCTAATCTTTCAAGTCTTCAAAACTTCTTTTTATGACTTAGAGTCTATGACTCGTGAACCTCTTTATGACTCATACCTCTCTTCGTAAACCTCAGTCGGTATGTCAACTTCTCTTTTCTCTCCTTTACGGGTCCATCTATGGATCGTGATTCAGACACGACTCATAGAATGCTCATAGATGGCCAAAGCTTCACTACCAAATCTGACTTCTATCCTACCAAAAACCTATTTTCCTGCAAAACAAGAACAAAACACATCAAACCAACAAACAAGCACTACAAGACTTACAAAATCTCAAGTTTTAAGAATTACATGTGTCATCAATCCACAACTTATTATTAAGGACCATAATAACGAGATAAGGTGAATCCACTAGTTAAAGTCAATTAACACAAAGTCCTACAGGGGCACGTAGTTCTGGGACAAGGGGATTGCTACTAAAGATGTCAAGCATCTACTTACTAACTGGTGAGCCTTCATCCCTAGGTCCACTCTATACTAAAAAGCATGCATAATCATATTCATAAAAATAGTAAGAATCTAGTAATATTGACCATTCGTGAAAAACCTGGCAATCATAGAGTAGATCCTTTAAAATCATGGTTTCTTAACATAATCTTTGAGACACTTATTTGAAGCATCAAAAATCATTCTTTACACAATGCATGTTTGTTGGAATAACTTAGTCATGATCATAAAAATACTTGCATATGAAATATCATTAAAAATATTAAATTATGATCAAATAATGTATAATAAGATCAATCACAAAGAATAAACTTATATTCAATAGAACCCATAAGAAAGCATGAAAACCCTAAAATTGGGTAATACTGATACATTGAGAAATATAGGTTTCTTTGAGACTTAATGGGCGGAGAAGAACCATTGATGAAGTTCCCACATACCTTGATGAAAACTCCAGGTGAAATTGGAGAAAAAGAGCTGAAGCTTTGGAATCCGTGATCTTGCCTTGGGAAAGAGGACTTGAGAGAGAGAGAGAGTCTTGGAATATTGAGAGAATGATAGGAAATGGGAAGGTTAGGGCCTTGAGAATCAGTTATACCCTTCAAAATAGGCCTAAAACAACATAGTGTAGGAATTAAAAAATTAGGAAAAGATTCAACTATCCTTAGGAATTAACTACTGAACATCTTCTACGGTCCGTAGAAATGTTCAGCCCCTCAATGGCTCCTTCGTGTCCAATCACCAAAATGTCATGTCTCAAACCCTTTATTCCACGACAAGGTCTACGTTTCGTATTTCCTTACACGGGTCGTACAAACCTCTCATACACTCAATACTAAAGTCCAATCTCCTGAAGCTCAGTGGTATGGTGTATGAACCCACTCAAGGTCCATAGTATCATCCACGAATTGTGAATGTGAACCGTCCTATCATCCACCAAACTTACCACTTTCTACCGGTTGAACCATGAGATGCTCGACGGTCCGTGAATTGATTTACAGACCATACAACCGTCTGAGGTCCCTGACTTGAAGTTTCCATTTCCTGAGTTCCCTTCCATGAGAGACTTCCACGGACTATGAAACCTTATACGGTTTGTGAACTATCTTCGTCGAAGTGGATGTTGCAGACTTGAGCAACATTTCCTGCACTTTCCAACTGCACTAAATTAGGCTCTTTCGAAGTGTTACAATTAAGAATTTAAATCTTAATTAATAATTAATTATAATTTTGATATTTTTCAAATATCGTGTTTTTTAAACTTGTCTGTTGTGTTTTGTAAGGATTCGAGGTATGTTCAAAAAAATAAAAACTATTGTTATATAGGGGTTATTGTTGCTTAAATTGTATAATTAGTTTTTTGTTTCCTTAATTAAATTGGTTAAGGTTTGGGTCAGATGATTCTCCCATTGGAGGATTAATGTTGGTACAACGCACGACCATTTGAATCGTGATATCTATATTTATTGTTTCATATTGTTAATATGTCATAACATGTGTTTAAAAATTTACATTAAATATAATTCAACATGGTTTATTTAATAATAAATAAGAAAGATTTAAGAAATGGTGAGGGATTATGACAAACTAATTTTTGTCACCAATAACAAGGCATAAACTACTGAAAATAAGTTGGGATTAATCAACGACAAAAGTTTCATAGAAAGCTTATTAAAATGACCAAATAAATTATGAAATTAGAGACGATCTTTAATTTTCTTCATTTTCCTATCTTTTCACCATTTAGAGCTTTTTCTATAGCGACCATAAGTCATTTATGACTTTCTAGGACTAACATTTTGGTCGACAGGTCGTTCGTTTGGAGTTTATGCAAGTTTTCTTATTTTGGAGCTTTTGAAACTTGAACGGTTGATTTTAGTCAAAGGTTTAGGAAGATGGCCCCAAATGCAATTTTGACAGTTTCATCAGCTCCAGAAGGGCCATTTAGGCTAGGGGTATGGTTAGTTCGAGCCCCGAGACTTCTAGTGTGACTTTGTGTCATTAGGCGTTTTAACTTTGAAGTGTAAGCCAAGGGTTGACTTTGGTTAATATTCTTGGTAAACGTGCTGATATGAGAACTCTATCGGTGCGGTAAGCTCAGGAATATCAAGTTTGGTCTAGAACAACCTTTCGTTAGGTTCCCTGGGCTTCCGGTCTCATTTTAATCCTTTTGTGGTTTTAAGATTAAAACAGAACTTGGGCGTGGGATCCACTTTTCATCGAAATAACCTGGATAGAGGTTTTGATGGTTTCATTGAGTTAAGAATGTCAAATTTAGTGGGGTTGCATATCTAGTTTATTTTTATCGGTCTCGAACGAATTATGAGAGGTCGTTTATAGACAATAGCAAAATATGGTGTTGCTAGTGCAAACCTTTAGGGAGCAGAATTCATTCCTTTTGCGACCATATATAGGTTTAGCGACCAACACCGTTGCTATTTAAATAGCGAAATATCAGCTTCATCCCTCATTTTTCAACTTCGACATCTCGAGCTAGAAAGCACTGTTTTGGGTGATTCTAGTTGCGTTTCATCTAAAATTGGCGTGGATACCTTTGGGACTGATCGGGGAAGTGTGGAAGTTAGCATATTGAGGTAATTTCTTCTCGGAAGAGGCTGCCCAAGTCCTTTAATGGTGTTTTCCTTGTGTTTTGTTCCATGGACTTTTTAACCTATTTTCAAGCTTAGTTTGTGCCAATATTCGAGGCACAAGTTCATTGGGCTATTTAAAATCTTTTAAAGGAGTCAATTTTAGAATTCTCGGTGTGCGTCGCACATTCCTGTTTTGATTCCATTTACAATTGTTGTGATTTTAGTTTCAAAATATCTCTAATGACGTAGTGATTAATAATTTGATAGTTTGGCGATATTCAGAGGCATTTCAGATCCAAATAGCTCATGTGTGGTGGATTCAGAGTGATCATGTTTAGCTTTAAGATAGGCTTCAGTTTACTTTCTTGATTGAGCATTTTAGATAGTGCCTATTATAGATTTCATGTAATTTTTCTGGGTATTTAGCTTTCGTTTTATTATTCCATCATTTCTTGATTCTGTAACTGCCTTGGGCTTATTGTAGGTATTCGAAACCTTAGTTTAGGGTGTTGTTCGCATGTGGTGTAGATGATATTATTTAACCTTGTTAGGATTGAGTGGTGGCCTTAGACTAGGCTGGACATTAGATTATTTAGGTTATGTACTATCACCTCGTAGTTATGATGTGCTCCCTTTAAGGCTAGTTTTGGGTGATTCTTCTTGCATTGATGCTTGCAACCCTTGTGGTTCACCATGGTCATGGGTTGTTCCTAGCTTTGCATAGTCTTGAGCGTTGTGATTGGAGAAGGACAATGTCCTTTGGGTTTGCTCCCTTTTTACTAAGTTAAAATCTCTTCTTGATACTTTACTTGTTGATGAGCGATGGGCATGTTGTATCCTTATTGAGCTTATGATTATATTGATGGGCCCGAGGGAGTATGTGAGGACCAGTTAGATCCCAGGTTAGTACTCTTTGCTTTGGTAGTGTGGTTTCATCGACTGTATAATTATTTGATTTTGAGTTCCTTGTTTGAATGTTGGTGATCACAAGCATTGCATTGACTGCTCATTCTCACGGATTTTATGGTACGATCTTGGCCGATGCTTTGACATATTTATCATTTATGATGAGATACTATTTTCCTCAATTTTTATTCTAAACTGGTTTTAATGGGAGTCATACAACCTAGATCAGTTGACGTATTGGTTTTTGAGATTATGAGCGTCAGGGAAATGCTCCTTTTTATACTTGAGATATTAGAGGCATCTAAGAAGTGCTCAGTTTTTACATGACGTCCACGTTGTTTCATGCTTACTTTAGATCTTGCTTGCTCCTTTGGGAGTTTACTTACTGGGTAGGTGGTCCCATTATTGGTTATTAACGATTCAAGGCCGTTTCTTTTGGTTCGAGTTTGATGCTCATGGTTTGAGGCCATTATTTCCAGTTTGAGGTTGATGTTGACGGTTCGAGGCCGTTATTCCTAGTTTGAGGTTGACATTTTACGATTTAAGGTCGTTACCTCTGGTTAGAGGTTTGGATGGTTAGTAATGTTTTTTTCGCTCTGCCTCCATTTATATGCATTCCCTATCACTAGTGTACTTGTTTATTGTTTTTACCCTCTGATTTATGGGAGTTGATTGGATTATGTTTGTCGTTTGTACCTTCCGGGCTTATGGCGGTTCAATTAGGTCATTCTTTGACTATATTCTATTCTCCACTATTGTTTTATTGTTACCTAGTAGGTTTTGACTTTAGAATTGTAGTTTTGGCTCCTCCTGACACTAGGTAGTTGACTTGGTATCTTAGTTGCTTGCGATTAGGTTATTGGCTTGGTAGCCAGGTGCGTTCTTGATCCGACTTCATACTTTTTGTTTCCCAATTCTATGCTCCATTTCCTGTCTATTTTAGTATTTTCTATTTAGTTACTTCTGTTATGTTTTACCTATTAATTGTTATTGATGCTTGCACTGTGTTTTGAGCTCAGTCGACTGTTGTTTGTTGAGTACCGCTTTTGGTACTCATACTAAACTTCTGCCCTGCATATTGCAATTGAGTTATCATAGTTATTTTGGAGTTAGGTAGAAAAACTCAGGATTTCAAAGATTAGGGTGAGCTTCTGGCATCTAAAGCTACCAGTTTTCATCTATTTTTTGCTAGGCTTAGTCTTTATATTTTATTCAGAGACAACATGTACTTTCCTTGTGTTTGTGAAAGTCTTGTACTCTTATTTCGGACTAGATGCTATATTATTAACTGATGCCAGGTCCTGGGATGGTTCCTTTATTGTTTTGTGTTGATTATCCTTTCTTCGCTTGATATAAGTTTTTTTGTTTTTATTGTTCACTTCCACTTGGTAGCTCGTTGCTTATGGCACGAGGCAAAGGGTAAGGCTTACCTACTGGTGGGATATAGTAGGTGCTGTCATGACCTCAAAAATTGGGTCGTGACATTTTGGTATCAAAGCTCTAGGTTGACTGGTACCATTGGTATGAGAGAACATGCCTAGTAGAGTACAGCAGATCAGAGTCATTTGTATCCTATCTTTGGAAGGCTATAGGGCATTCTTAGGAATTTCCTTTTATGACTCTTATCATGTGTTTTTCCTTTGGGTAACTTCTAAATCTGCTTCTTTGGAACCTACTCTTTCATCGTTGGATAGCACCAAGCATTCAATGGACGTGGGCAGAGCATCAAAACGTTATATTAGAGTTTCAACACGTGATCAGGCTAGAAGGCTTCAGTCGGGCATATACCTTAAAGTTAGAGGCATTCCTTAGCATTTAGAAAGTTAGGGGAACGCTCAGGTATTGGCAAGGTCTTTGACTACCTCGCTTCCTCGGTATTCAGTGTTAGTAGGTCCAAGTTTTTCTAAGGGTACACATCAGGTAGGTAAAGTTATTGGTGCAACGGGTGCTCCTTATAGCAGAGTTGGGTTGACTGGTCCCAGTAGGGTTTGTCTTTCATTTCTAACTATGTGTTGGGATTTCTAGAGTGGGTTGACCATAACCCCACATTCTTTCTTTTAGAATAGGTATTAAGTTAGAGGTTAATCAGAAGGTTGGCTTTGCCACTCCATTTAGTGTCAGAGCATCCAGTATCAACAGGGTTTACCTTTCCCCTGGTTACAAGTCATGTGAAAGCTGTGAAGTAGGCATTCATTGAGACTTACAATAATAGTGGTGAGAGGCTTTGCCATCAGTACAATCCCAAAATTCCACTTTGAGGTGAGTATCAATTAAAAGAGGGATACCTTTGTTTTTTGAACTATCTAGTTTATAGAGATAGCATCTCAGGTTTTAAGGGAGTATGAGGTAGGTCGTGCTGCTGATGGCAAGTAGAGATTAGGCCAAACTTCTCATGTTGGTCATTCTGGACCTTCGGGTGTTGGGTCTCATGTTACTTCATTTGGGTCTTTGTAGGTAGTTCCTCTAGGTAAGGTTGCTATGGGTGTGGCAAGATACGCCACTATGTTAGAGATTATCACAAGGCCCCAACATAGTTTGCTAGATGTGGTTTTAATTTTGGTAGAGATAGAAAAGGCAGATCAACGTGTTTTTCGCACCAAGCTTCGTGTTCTAAGGGTTGCTATGATTGTGAAAAGTTGGACCACTAGTCTAGGGAATACCCAGGTGAGATTTTCTTTTCTAAGTATTGCAGACATCTGATAGTCCCAGGCTATGGGGTCAGACTCAATTGTACATGTGGGGAGCTTGTTCATCAGCCTACATCTTATCCCTAATATGGGGCTATGATGATAGGTATTCATCTAGATCAATCTTACAGGTTATCGGCTCCTCCTCGTAGAGGTGGTGCCTTAGGTGTTGTCATTACTACAATAGGTGTTTAGGTTGAGGTTAGACACGGTCTGTTCTATGCATTTGCAGGCTAGCAAAAGTCGGGGTTTCAAGTATGCCTTATTTGGATGCAATTTTTTTGTTTATCCTGTTGGTTTTTGTTTTGTGTGTTTTGGGGTTTTCATGTCCATTTGGTTATATTTGGCTTATTATCTATTGTTGTCTTGTTATGGCAGCTTGATTTGAGAATTGTGTATGTGTTTTGCCGCTGTAGTTGATTTCTTTTAGAAGTGGATCGACTAGGTCATGTTGCTTTGATTTGGAGAAGTGGTTGAGTAACTCCCTGTGCCTTTACCTTGATAGTCCTTTTGTGGTTGTAGCCTTGGGATAGTTGGTTTCCCCTTTTTCCACCCTTGTTGTGTGCTTTTGTTGTGAGGTCGATCCTTGTTTGGTAGGTGGCTAAAACAGTTTTGCCCAATTTAAGTTTTGTGTATTATAGAGCCTAGTTGGCTTAGGAGGTTGGCTTAGTTGTGAGCTGACCCTTTTGATTAGTAGTTGGTAGATTTCTAATTCTCGGAGTTGTGTGTTAGGTAGCTAGCCTTCTTTAGTTGAAGTAGTCCTTTTGGTTGCTTTCTTCCTTTTCATTAGACTTTTCTCGAATGCAAAGTTTTCTTTTCGCTCGTTCAGTCTTTTCGATACGTCCGCTTCTTTTAATCTTTTTGTGCCTGGACTAGTTGTTGTGTTGGTTCTTTGTTACTATGTTGATACCCTTGAGCCCAGTGCATGATTTAGAGTCGGAAAGGTGGTGTTCATTGGTGATTTAAGGTCGTAGCCCTGTTGGGAATGGAAACTTGCTAAGAAGATTCATCTCCAAGATGGGGTCATGGTAATATGTTGAATATATGAGTTGGCTATAGTTTAGGATGAGTTGGCTATAGTTTAGGATGCATGGTTTGTTTTTTTCATGTTTAGTAGCTTGCGTGGTTTATAATGGGTTTGGTACCCTTGGGCCACTGCCGGCCAACTGACTATGATGATACACCCTTTGCTAGCTTGATTTCCCTTAGGATGGGGTGTTTCACTCACATTTATGGTAGAGGAGCAATTTATGGGCTCATGGTATCGGTGTTTCAAAAGTTCCTTTGGTTGGATAGGTCACTGGAGCGGGAATCAGTGCTACCTTGTTATTCAGAGAAAAGTCATCCTTTGGATTAGCGTGTTTAGATTTTGAAGGTTATGTTTCAAATGGGTTTGTTGGTTTGAGGGTTAGAAATCTATTTTGGGCTTTTCCTGATACGCCCCGAGCCTTCACCTTGGGCGCGACTGGCACTCGAGAACCATTATTGGCCCCAAGCAAACCCTTGGTCTGGCTTAACTCTTAGCGGAAGACTTACTTATAATTAGTATGAACTCAAAAGCACAACTTTACTCAAAGTCTCAAAAGAAAACTCAAAATATTTAGAAATAAACATTCAAACTGGCCTCAAGGCAACTCAAGTCTAGAACATAAAAACTGAAATGAACAGGACTCATGAACTAATGTCTATCTATCTATGAAGCCTCTAATACTATAAGGGATGTCAGGACAAGACCCCCGATCATATTAACAAAATTAGAATGATAAAACATAATAAAGGGATTCTCCGAAAGCAAGGAGGCTCACCAAACAACTCTGAAACTCAATTGGATCAACGAAGCACTGGATGCTGATCTTGGTGACCTACATCTGCATCATAAAAGATGCAGGCCAAATGGCGTTAGTACATGGAATGTAAGAGCATGTCAGCGGAACTCTAAACACCAGACATAAGCTTGAACTAGAACTGAAAGAAACACTTACCTTATCTCAACTCAACTCAGGGATACTCAACTCATTTCAATATAAAGCAGTAGTAAAGAATGAAATATAATGAAAAGCTTTTAAAAAAGTAGATAGAAACTCAAATGTATAAAAAATTACAATATACAAATTTGTGTGCAAGGATACAAAGTAAACTCTGTTTGTATATGAAAATATAAAATAAGCTCTGTGGGTGATTCTCTAACTGACAACCATCACTATGAGCTAAGTGATGATACAACATCTAGCCTATGCTGCTAGAACTGTCTTATACTTTGTCGGGGTATAAAACCTACTACTAAGTGGATCCATTTGTGTATGCTAAAAAGCATTAAGGAATCATCTAAAAAGTATGACCATTTCTTCACACGTTGGCTACATAGTGTATGAGGAGTTTGGTTTATCTAAACTCGTCCCCATATCGGTGTTCATACTACTCCCAAAATGTAACTAGCTCATATGTTTAAAGAGATAACTCTTTCTGTGGTTTGAGATTATTACTCAAAAAGCTATTTCTTAAAAGAGGTGGTACTCAAAACTGCTCAGAAAATCTTTTGGAAATCGGTTTTCCTCTCATTTAAATGTGAAAAACATTTACTCTTGGGAATACTTAGTTCCCATATATAATTTTAAAGAAAATGAACTCAACTCTACTCTTTCTCTATCTCAAATGCTCAAGTCTTAAAACAAGTTTAAAACGATTATAAAAGACTTATTAAAATGACTCAGATGAACTCTCAAGACTTGACTCTTAGCTCTAACTTGAATTTGAATTATGAATTCAAGGGTTATGATCTCATGTTATAAATGATATATCGATGTTTAGATGTACCTTAGAGTGTAGAAATCAATTAGAAAAAATAGGTACGATTCGAGGGAACTCATACGAAAAGAAGGACTAAAGAGTAGGAGACATGGAGACCTTGGCATACTGAGTGGCGCAAGGCGCCAGTTCCTTAAGTACAAAAGGGAGGTTGGGGAACACTAAGTGGAACGACACTCAAGGAGCCAAATTATAGACACCCCTTTCAGCACACGGCGCACCAGCCCCAGCTCTGAATTTCCCGACGAATTATCTTCCTCGTTTTCTAACCCCAATTCGCCTAAAATTGAATGGTTTCTTCCCCAATCACTTAGATTCAAACACCCAACATTAGTATACAATAATCCACTCCAAAATACACTCAAAAGACTAAATCTTATTTCAAGAACTCATCAGCAACCACATAAATCAAGATTATACGAATGAACTTCAAGAACACTTATCAAGAACTCAATTTCTTCGATTTCAAGAATGAAGTTGTACTGCAAATAACATGATTGGTGTGTGGGTTGAACTAACCTAACACTATGAGAACTCAAATACCTCTTGGGATCGAATCCTTGGCGAAACAACCTTCGAATTTGCAAGAAATCTTGAAGAACGCTTTAACTTTTCTCCTTTTCTTCTCTTCTTGAACTCCTCTCAAAACCCTAGCTTAAATTCGGATTTGTAAAACTGAACCAAATCAGTTTAGACCCTTAAATATTACCAAATTTCATTTTAATCTTTTGGGTAAGGAAAAGACAAAAGTACCCCTCATATTTTCGGGTAGCTTTGCTTAACTGGATAGCCTGACTTCGAATAGGCATATCTCCCTCATACGAACTAGAAATTTAGCAAACTTTGACGTTGGAAAGAGTATTCCAAGACCTTTAATTTGACATCTTATGGGCCACCTAACTCATCTTTTACTGAAAGTTATGGTTGTTTGAAGTTGACCCAAAACTCATACTTAGCATAACTTGGCAAAATTTCAAAATTTATTCTTTCCAAAAATAGCTCTTTCTAAGGCGGGAAGTTACAATATCTTCCCCTTGGGAACATTCGTCCTCGAATGAGATTACTCTAAGTAGAACTAAGGGTGGCAACATCTAACACGAAACTCAAGCACCCAACATGCAAATCTAACACATTCAGTATATTAATTAAAGAGTACTAAGAAGAGAATTAATTCCTTGGTTTGGAATTTCTACGGTCTCAAAGAGATGTGGGTATCTCTTCTTCATATATTCCTCAGCCTCCCAAGTAGTTTCCTTAACAAACTGATTCTTCCATAGGACATTGACTGATGCTACTTCCTTGGTTCTCAACTTGCGAACCTGACGATCTAGAATCTAAACGGGAATCTCCTCATAAGATAGGTTGTCCTTAATATCAATATTTTCAGTCGGTATAATAAGTGAAGGATCGCCCATACACTTCTTCAACATTGAAATCTGAAATACTAGATGAACTGCTGCTAACTCTTGTGGTAGCTCCAACTCATAAGCTACATTGTCAATCCTCTTGGATATCCTGTGAGGACCAATATACCGGGGACTAAGTTTCCCTTTCTTACCAAATCTCATAACACCCTTCCTGGGTGAAACCTTCAAGTACACCCAATCTTCTACTTCAAATTCTACGTCTCTTCTCCTAGCATCAGTATATGATTTCTGACGACTCTGCGTTGTTTTCAACCTCTCTTGAATAATCTTCACTTTCTCCATAGCTTGATGAACTAAGTCTGGTCCTATCAACCCAGCTTAACCAACCTCAAACCATCCAATATGAGATCTCCATCTTCTCTCATAAAAAGCTTTGTAAGGAGCCATTTGGATGCTAGAGTGATAACTATTGTTGTAAGCAAACTCTATGAGAGGTAAGTGTTCATACCAATTACCTTTGAAATCAATCACACAAACCCTCAACATATCTTCTAAAGTCCGAATGGTGCGCTCTTTTTGACCATCAATCTGAGGATGAAAAGCAGTATTTATGTTCACCTTCGAACCCAAACCTTTCTAGAAAGACTTCCAGAATTGTGCAGTAAATTGTGCACCTCTATGTGAAATAATCGACACTAGAACTCCATGAAGTCTAACTACCTCTTGAAGATATAACTTGGGATAATTCTTTACTGAATGAGTAGTCTTTACCGGCAAAAAGTGGGCTAATTTTTTCATTCGATCTACAATCACCCAAATAGAGTCATGTTGCCTGTGAGACCGCGGCAAACCAGTAATAAAATCCTTATAGATCATCTCCCATTTCCATTCCGAAATATCTATATTCTGAACCATGCCACCGGGCCTTTGGTGCTCTACCTTGACTTGTTTATAATTTGGGCATTTAGCAACGAACTCAACAATACACTTCTTCATACTACTACACCAATAAACTTCTCTCAAGTCATGATACATATTTGTGGAACCCAAATGGATAGAATATCTGGAGCTATTAGCTTCCTCCATGATCCTCTTTTGGAGTTCATCCACCCTTGGCACACACAATCTACCTTGATACCTCAATACACCATCTCCCCCTTGTTGTCCTTGAACTCTCCTCGGGCCTGTTGATCGGCTTGGAGTTCCATATCTCTGAAGAGTAACTGCTAGCGCGCAACGGCTTAACTTGACGTAGCCCAAGCTCTTGCTCAGCACAAATAGTAGCAAGCAAAGGGTTAAGTTATTCATTTCTCAAGTAGAGCTAGCTAGGAGTAGTTCCTCAATAGAAGGTGCTTTACTCCCGTTCCCTGGTCAAAGACTTGGTTGGATGCGGGATCTACTCCACGAGGAGCGGTACGGACGTAGATGATATCATCACGACCCCTCTTTTCGTACCGCTAGGGATGCTTAACGCCACTTCGCCAACTGGCGTTACCTGCGCTTTCGTGTCTCTCACAAAATCCATTACTTTTTGCTTATGAACATTTGTCTTTAATTCAAGCAAAATAAGGTCTTGGTCTTGTTTCTCTTTTACTTCAGACACAAATGATGATTCAACCCCATTCATCACCACTACTCCATCTTCATTGGAATCCAACAAGAAGACTCCTAAGCGTGCAAGTCTGTACACATGTTTTGCTAAATCTTTCTTGTCTTCATCAATATTTGAAGTACTACCCATAGACAACCTGTTCAAAGCATCAACAACTACATTAGCCTTACATGGCTGACAACGAATACTCATGTCATAATCCTTGAGTAATTCCAACCACCTCCTCTGTCTGAGATTAAGCTCTTTCTGACTGAATACATACTGAAGACTCTTGTGATCGGTGAACACCATAGAGATAGTGACGCCATATCTTCAAAGTGAACACTATAGCAGCAAACTCTAGAAAACAAGTGTTTATTTAATTTTAAGTAGTTTACTCAAAATAGTTATCCTTTGGGGAATTGAATTAGGAAACCTTAAAATTTGACTAACAAAAAAGAAAATAATGGCAATTAAACAAATATAAAAATAAGTAATAATGAGAGAAAGATTTGGGCCCAAGTCTGGTTTTCTGTCCGCCTGGGCCAGTACTTGGGCCTAATTTCATTTTGGGCTTTTGGCCCATTTAAATCACTTGTACCTGTCCTAAACTAACAAGATAATAATAATTCAAGTAAAAGGGGCTTAGGCCCAACAACAAAATACAGAACTGAAATTTAGGGGTAGGCTTTTGGGCCCAGTTTTGCCTTAATACACAGCATATACACTTAGTGTATATTGTTGTATATCCTTGTATATCGACTCCAATTTGGATTTGTTATTTGGGACTTAGGCCCAATTTCCACCTGTCCTAACTAACAAGATAATAATAATTCAAGTAAAAGGGGCATAGGCCCACCAACAAAATACAGAACTGAAACTTAAGGGTAGGCTTTTGGGCACAATTTTTCCTTAATACACAGCATATACACTTAGTGTATATTACTGTATATCCTTGTATATCGACTCCAATTCGGACTCCCAGGATCTGCATTTTTAGTTTTCCAGCCTTTTTTGCTTTCAATTGGACCTATTCGTCTGCTCCATTATTGGTAATTGAGGATTGACTCGAGAAAGAGAATGAACCTGGGCCTCCGTGACCCATTTCGAAATGCAAGGATAACCGAGAAAAATGCCGAAGAGACTCGGACAGATTCATAGAATAGGCAAGGAGACTGATTAAAAAAATGAAGAAGTATACCTTTTTCGGAGCAGCGAACTAAGATTACAAGCTTCTGAACACGACCCCACCACCACTAAAGGATTTTGATGAAGAAGCTTCGATGAGAGCTTAGGAAAAGAAAACCAGAACTCGGAGCTTCACCCTCTCAAGTCTATTACTGTGTGTTCTTTATATGTTGTTTTTCTTAAGGATAAAATCGAAAGAAGACCAAAAACTAACCCCTAAACAATACAGAAGAAGGCAGTTATATAGATGGGATTTTGGTTTGAGAAAGGGGAAAAACATGAGAAATTTGGATGCTTTGCAATTCAAAATTCCCTCCAGAGATCAGGCTGGACAGTTTCCACAAGTACTAATTTCAACAAATTGCAACGGATTGAGGAGAGGTGGACGCCTAGGATTTAATTGGTTGTCCTTGAAGCAATACATGGACCGATCTTGAGGCCACAAGGACAAAAACGCGGCTGGCAGGTGCTTTTGTTGCTGGAGTCGTACAAAATGGAGAGGGATGTTGAGGAAGAAAACAAGAAAATTGAGCGTACTGCCTGGCTTGCTCACGCCGTGAATTGGAATCGATACGCCGTGTATATCTGCCAACTCATTGTTGTTTGGAAATTGTACACGCCGCTTGGGTTGCTATTTGTATCCGTGTAAATTGACGTTGCTCCATATTTTCTGTGAAGACACAGTGAGATTGCTGTTATTCACGTCGTGTTGCTTCCTCTATTATTCATGTTGCTGCTTTGTCGCGTTGGGAAAGTTGGGACTTTCTGGCTTTCTTTGTTGATACAAGAAATGGGCTGGGTCGGGTTACTTAGGCATTGGGCTTGACTTAATTGGAAAAAGGGAATTAGGTCATTTGAATTGGAATTGTGGGTTTGCTGATGGGTTTGTCTTATGGGAAATGGGCCCAAATTTGGTTTGGGCTGCTGGAAAGGGTAAAAAGGGGCCCAAAATTTGGTCTCCAAATGGGTTTAAGGTGAGGCCAAAGATGGGTTAGATCTTGGAGTTTAAGAAATAGCCAAATTGAGTTAAATTAACAAATTCGGTGAAAATCTAAATAAGGCGAATTAATAATAATTAATTAACGAGCTTCTTAATGTTAACAAAATAAAATAATTAACTTAATTGTAAACTAATGATTCAAAATTATAACCATAATTTAAACTAAATTAATTTAATAAAATACTTACTAAAATTAAAATATTTTTTGGATGATTTTCAAAATATTTATAAAATATACTAATTATATACAAAATTATACAAAACATATACATTACTTAAAAATTATAAAAAATGAAAAAAAATGATTAAAAATAACTTGAAAAATATTTTGAACTTTATAAGAACTAATTCTTTCAAATCGTTTAGAATTTAAGAAGCTCGGTGATTAATCTATATTTAGGAGGTCCAAAATAGGGTGTCAACACCTTCTGGTAAGGTCAACACTGGGGCAGTAGTCAACTAAGTTTTCAATTCCTGGAAGCTTTTCTCACAAGCTTCAGACCATTGAAACTTTGTTGTCTTCTGAGTCAACTTTATCAAAGGGGATGAAATAGATGAGAACCCCTCGACAAACCTTCTATAATATCCAGCCAACCCCAAGAAACCCCTAATATCAGTTGGAGATATGGGTCTAGGCCAGTTCTGCAATGCCTTTTATTTTCTGAGTGTCCACTTGAATCCTATCACTAGAAATAATGTAGCATAAGAATGCCAGAGACTCAAGAAAAACTCACACTTAGAGAATTTTTTCATACAACTCTCTATCCTTTAGAGTTTGTAGAACTACTTTGAGATGAGTAGCATGATCTTCCTTATTCCTCGAATAAATTAGAATGTCATTAATGAATACGATAACAAAAATATCTAGATAAGGCTTGAATACTCTATTCATAAGGTCCATAAATGGTGTAGAAGTATTAGTCAAACCAAAAGAAATGACTAGGAACTCATAATGACCATAGCGGGTCCTGAATGTTGTTGTAGGGATATCACTTTCTCTTATTCTCAATTGATGACAGTCTGATCTGAGGTCTATCTTAGAAAAACAAGTGGCACCCTGAAGTTGATCGAAAAGATCATCAATTCTCAGTAGAGGATACCTATTCTTGATAATAACCTTGTTCAATTGGCGGTAATTTATACACATCTGAAGCAAACCATCTTTCTTCTTCACGAATAAGAATAGAGCTCCCCAAGGTGAGACACTTGGTCGAATAAAACCTTTCTCAAGAAGATATTTCAACTGCTCTTTGAACTCTTTCAACTCTGCTGGAACCATTCTATATGGCGGAATAGAGATAGAATGAGTATAAGGAAGAATATCTATACCGAAGCCTATTTCTCTCTTAGGAGGGACTCCGGGAAGATCATCTGGAGAGACTTCGGGAAAATCATTCACGACTGGAACTGACTAAATAGGTGGTGTCTCAACACTAGAGTCATTAACTCGGACTAAGTGATAGACACACCCCTTAGAAACTAACTTTCTGGCCTTAAGGTACGAAATAAAATTACCCTTAGGCACTGTTGAACTACTCCTCCACTCTATAACTGGCTCATTAGGAAACTGGAACTTAACTATTCGTGTTCTGTAATCAACTAAGGCATAACATACATCAAGTCAGTCCATACCTAGAATAACATCAAAATCTACCATGTCTTAACTCGAAAAAGTCAGCAGTGGTATCCTTGTGATTGGCGGAAATGACACAATCATGATAAACTCTCTCAGCTAGAATAGACTTACCAATAGGTGAGCAGACACTGAAAGGCTCAAGAAGTTTCTCATGAAGAATATCAAACTTCATCACCACATATAGAGTCACAAAAGATAGACTCACTCCTAGATATAGCAAAGCATAAATATCAAAAGAAAAAACTTTGATCATACTAGTGACAACATCATGTGAATTATCTTGCTCTTGGCTACTAGTGATAGCATACAGACGGTTTGCTCTTTCGCCTGTCCCTGAAGTAGCTCCTCTAGGTGCAGCTCTGTCTGGTGGAGCCGCTAAAGAAGATTGGGCTCTATTGCCCTCATTGCCATTACCTGGCCTATTCATAGGGCACTCTTTCATAAAGTGACCATTCTGACCACAAATGAAGCAACGAGTGGAGCCATCACGACACACTCTTGAGTGGTTCCTACCACACTTAGCACATGCATAGGTCCCATTTCCTTCTTGTGCAACACTACCTTAATACTGCAGAGGTCTAGCATTGAAATTCTGTGAATTCTAATTCTTGAACTCATCTTTGTTCCTTGGTGTAGGTGCACTAGCAGATGATGGAGCAAGTCCCTTTTGCTTTTGTTGGAAAGAAGATCGGTTTGCATTACTCTTCTGCTGTCCAGACTCATTTCCTTCGGTCTTAGCTTTCTTGTTTCAAAACTCTTCTCCATCCCTCAACTTATCTTCCTCAACCTGTTGCACATGGATCATCAACTTTTCTATGTCCATATCTCTTATCATCATAACTGCCTTGTCTTCCTTACTTGACAGACGAGACAACCCAACAACAAACAGACTCATCTTGCTCCTCATGTCCGCAACCATATCCGGAGCATAACGGGATAGTTGGCTCAGCTTTAGGTTGCACTCATGCACACTCATAGATTCTTGCTTAAGAGTAAGGAATTCTCGTACTTTGCTTCTCCCAGTTCCAATGGAAAGAAACGCTCCAAGAAGGCCTTCTCAAACATAATGGAAAGAAACGCTCCAAGAAGGCCTTCTCAAACATAGCCCAACTCACAATTGGTGCATCCTCAACTCTATTCTTCTTCCATAGATAAAACCAGATCCTAGAGATACCGTTTAATTGGTATGCAACTAGATTCACTTGCTCAACATCAACAACATGCATAATCTTAAAAACCTTCTAAAGCTCTTCCACAAAGTTCTCCGGATCATCAGTAACACTTGAACCAGTGAAGTCTGGAGGATTCATCCTTAGAAATTCTCGGATTCTAAACGTATCAGCCATATCCTGCTGAACCACTCTCTGTTGCCCAACTTGGTTGGTCACAACTTGACTCAACATCAAGATAGCTTCCCGGAACTCAGCGTTAGTGACTTCTCATTTGGGTTGCACTTCAGGTGCATTGGGGACCCCTTGATCCTGGGGATCAGCATTCCTCCTAGTGGGATGACCTCGGATAGCTCTTCGTAGAGGCATGATCTGAAAGATATGCACAAGCACGAATTAGACAGAAACTTATATATATAGTTGAACTCTATCGCATGAAAAGAGTATAAAAGAAGTGAGATAGTTCATAAATGTCGCAGCCTCCTAATTGTAGATGTGGCGCACTTCACATCGATAACTAGTACTCTATAGACACGGCTTCATAGACACCCTAGGTCTCTTGAAATCTTTGCTCTGAAACCAAGTTTGGCATGCCCCGAGTCTACACCCTAGGCGCGATTGGCACTTGAGAACCATTTATGGCCCCAAGCGAACCCTTGGCCTGACTCAATTCTTAGCGGAAGACTTACTTATAATTCGTATGAAATCAAAAGCACAATTTTACTCAAAGTCTCAAAAGCAAACTCATAATATTCAGAAATAAACATTCAAACTGTCTTCAAGGCAACTCAAGTCTAGAACATAACAACTTAAATGAAAAAGACCCTTGAACTAACGTCTACCTATCTATGAAGCCTCTAATACTATGATAGATGTCGGGACAAAACCCCCGATCATCCTAACAAAATTGGAATGATAAAACATTATAAAGGGATCCTACGAAAGCAAGGAGACTCACCAAACAACTCTAGAACTCAACTAGATCAACGAAGCACTGGATGTTGATCCTTGTCACCTGTACATGCATCATAAAAGATGCAGGTCAGATGGCGTCAGTACATGGAATGTACGAGCATGCGAGGGGAAATATAAACACTAGAGCTTGAACTGGAACTGAAAGAAACACTTACCTCATCTTAACTCAACTCAAGGATACTCAACTCATTTCAATATAAAGTAGTAGTAAAGAATGCAATATAATGAAAAGTTTTTAAAAACAATATATAACAACTCAATGTATTAAAAATTACAATATACTCAATTTGTATGCAAGGATACTGTCACGGCCAAAAAATGGATGTGATGGCACTCGTTTTATCCCACCAAGACAAGTCAGCCTAAAACTCAACCATTACAATAAAATGTGGAAATTTTATAATCAACTCAAAAATACCCCAAAACCTGGTTGTCACGTGTACAAGCCTCTAAAGTATTACAACTAAATCAAAGAAATATACAAGTCTCATATGACATTGTTTTTAGAGTAGAATAAGATCATAATAGGAGTAAGAAGGTCTGCTGAAATGACAAGCAGCTACCTCACAAACCTCCATAAGAAGCCTTAGACAAGGAGAAAAGAAAATATCACAAAAGTCCGGGCTAGTTACCTACAAAAAATGTAGAAGCAAGGAGTGAGTACCAAAACACACGGTACTCAACAAGTAAACTTCTAAACACAAGCTAAGGGGATAAAATACGGGTACTCCTTACACACTAATCGAACCTCCACAGCTACAACCCGCATAAAACTAGCCCAACCTAATAGTTCACAGTTTACATAGCACCCAGCTCAACAACAATCACTTTAACAAATTACATATCCTCAATATTCATCAATCACAACTTCCACAAAAAGGCACTTACAATATCAGCAACACACAAGATCAAGTTCATCAAATAGAGATAATCAAATATCAAGTATTTTCCAACCACCAATAAAATACATAATCATCAAGAATGAAGGATGTCATGGGATGCAATGCAATATGGCACCATGAAATGATATGCCTCAGTATACCAAGTACTCTCTCAACCTTATATACATAATACTCCTCAAAAATACATCGAGAGTTCATGACCCATGGGGGATTCACGAGGTTTATATATCGACTCGGACGATCTCCACGTGTCTGTGCGGACTATCTCAATGCACTATCATAAATCAAACAAATTCCACACGGACGATCTCCACATGCCTAACTTATACTCAATTTCATGTTAATGTATGTACACAATATGATTTCAATAAAAGGGATGATGCATCTCAATCAAATATCAATATGATATGTAATCACCTCAGTTATCACAAGTATAGGGTTCAATAAAGAACACAATCACACATAATAAATCAAATGAATAATATATCAGCTAATGCCCATATGCTTTGGCATTCTCGGATTACAATCCGCATTCTATAGTAATAAACTTTCCCTTTATAACATCGGTACTCGTATCAATGACCGTCGCACCATTGGTACGAGACCCCATCCTTCGTCCTTACCTATGGTCTATTCCATTTTTAATTTTTTTTTAGAAAAATATCCTTCAACGAAGTCCGTCAAACCATTCTCAACACATCACACACAAATAATTAATCACAGTGCCTTTTATTACCCCTTTTTCATCATTAGAATTAGTCAATGTGGACAAGTCAACCCTTCACCAAGTCCCATTACTCCCAACACATACCACAAGGAAATACACGAATTTCATACACTTAACAAGGGTTTAGAAATTCACTTGCCTCAATCAATCAAGAATTCACTCCGGGACTTGAGTCTTCCCCTTTCGCTGTACCTCCAACTCAAAGCAATCTATTCACAATAATAATCACAATAAAATTTTGAAACTAACAACACCCATATTACTATAGGTTTAGCCTAGACCCAACAACTCACTCCAAATATATAATCAAGTTCTTATATCTTGGTGCCAATTAACATGTAAACTCTCATGTTTTCCAAATTTCAAGCCTAGGGTTAAGTCTTACTCCTTCCAATATCATAATTTACTGGTATTCGTATAATATAATGCACCTAATAATTAATTACATATTTTAATATATAAAAACATTAATCATAACATGATAAGAAAATCTAAATTTGAACTAGGTACACCATCTGCAATTTTAACAGCAAGTGAAAGGAGGAGTCCAACCCCAACAATGCAATTTATTAACCTGTAATATGTAAATCATTGCATAATACTTCATATTTTTAAAATTATCTCCAACCATTTTTAAAGCCCACGTCCAGTAACATCCTTAATGGAAAGAAAGTGGCTCTAAATCCAGTTAGATACTCACCCTAGGATATCCTCCAATCAAAATCATATAATTAGGTGTATGAAATTAAGAAGTAGCGGCACTTGTTGCATATTTTCCTTCCAAATCCAATTCTAATAATATATTATTATAAATATACATATAGAAATGTAGGCATATGCAGAATTGTAAGTTTATATTGAAATTTCTTACGCGAAGCAATTCGTCCTTCTTTGCTTTGTTTTCACGCCTCACGCATGTCCTTCTCTTTCCGAAAACTAATTTTGTTCCTCACTAATTTATGATTTACAAATATTAAACCCTTTTTACTTAAATTCAGTTTTTATACATGGGCCAAGTGGTATTAAAATTATGGACTTAGCCCATTAGTCACCAATTAAAATTAATTATTTAAAATCACCCAACAACTAAACAATCGTAATTAACAAATAACTCAAAAATTTCCAAAAATGATTTTTCGGGTCATTACAGATACAAAGTAAACTATGTTCGTATATGAAAATACAAAATGACCTTTGTGGGAGATTCTCTAACCGACAACCATCACTATGAGCTAAGTGATGATACAACATCTAGCCGGCGCTGCTAGAGCTCTCCTATATTTTGTCGGGGTATAGAACCTACTACTAAGTGGATCCACTAGTCTATGCTAAAAAGCATTAAGGAATTATCTAAAAAGTATGATCCTTTATGCCCACGTTGGGTACATGGTTTATGAGGACATTGAGTTATTTGAACTCGTCCCCATATCAGTGCTCAATACTACTCCCAAAATGTAACTAGCTCATATGTTTAAAGGAATAACTCTTTCTGTGATTTGAGATTATTACTCAAAAAGCTAGATGGTACTCAAAACTGCTCAAAAACTCTTTTGGAAATCGGTGTTTCCTCTCATTTTAAATATGAAAAACATTTACTCTTAGGAATACTTAGTTCCCATATGTCATTTGAAATAAAATGGACTCAACTCTACTCTTTCTCTATCTCATATCCTCAAGTCTTAAAACAAGTTTAAAACGGTTGTAAGCGACTTATTAAAATGACTTAGATGAACTCTCAAGACTTGACTCTTAGCTCTACCTTGAATTTGAATTGTGGATTCAATGGTTATGATCTCATGTTATGGATGATCTCTCAATGTTTAGATGTACCTTAAAGTGTAGAAATCAATTAGAAAACTTAGGTACGATTCGAGGGAACTCATAAGAAAAGAAGGATTAAAGAGTAGGGGACCTGGAGACCTTGGCATACTGAGTGGCATAGGACGCAGGAGCCTGAACTATATAAGGAAGGTTGGGGCACACTGAGTGGTGCGGCGCCCAGGAACCAAACTACAGTTACCCCTTTTTGGCACACTGCTAGCGCGGCGCACCAGCCTCAGCCCAGAATTTCCTGATGAATTTTCTTCCTCGTTTTCTAACCCAATTCGCCTAGAATCGAATGGTTTCTTCTCCAATCACTTATATTCGAATACCCAACATTAGTATATGATAATCCACTCCAAACTACACTCAAAACACTAAAACTTATCCAAAGAACTCATCAACAACCCCATAAATCAAGATTTATAAGATTTTCGATACGAAACTGGTAGTTGAGGAATTCATGAAAGTGGTAGTGTGGTAGGTGATAGTGTGATAGGTGAGTAATTCATTTTAAAGGTTTTATTATAATATTCTTTTGGTAAGTGTTTTAATCTTGATATTTTATTTTTATTATTTTTTGTATTTGCAAAATTCATGGTAAAATGTAATAATATTTATTGTAATATTCTTCCGATAGTTATTTTAATCTGAGTATTTCATTAATATTATTTATGATATATTCTAAATATAACATATCTTGGGTTCTTTGGTACATATATAATATAGAAGAAGATTTAGAAATAGTAAAAGAAAGACTAAGCACATCGAAAAGAATAAACAATGAGATACCCCAAATATCATCAAAAATGAGTACCTCAAGAAGAATAGATAAAACCCCACAAAAATCAATGGAAGAAGAAATAAAACCACATCATTACTACATAACAGGAATAATGGAACAACGAAAATATTTAATATTAATAGATACAGGACGAGAAGAAACATATATTACAAGAGAATTAGTGACGGAAGATGAAATAATAACTATTGAACAATCATGCTCCGAACTACCAAAATCATTAATGTATACCGAAGAAACTATAGAAAAGGAAATAATCATTGGAGGAGTACGAATAGTGACAAAATTCAAAATATATCAAGGAAATGAAAATATCATTTTAGAAATAAAATGGCTAGAACAAGTAAAACCATATAATCTAGAAGACAAACAGTTAACAATAAATTATGAAAATAAAAGAGAAATAATAAAAAGGATTTTAGTATAATAAAAATATGAAAATATATATACTTCCAAAGATATTAATAGAAGGATATTACAACCGATATTATACACCAATGATAGATACGGGCGCAAAAGCTAATATATGTAAATACAATTGTTTACCAGAAGATAAGTGGGAAAAATTAAAAACACCGATAGTAGTAACATGATTTAATAATGAAGGAAGCATGATTACATATAAGGCAAACAATATAAAAATACAAATATGGATAAGATATTAACTATAGAAGAAATATATAACTTTGAATTAACTACAAAAGATATGCTATTAGGAATGCCATTTTTAGAAAAATCATACCCACATATAATAACAAAAACACACTGGTAGTTCATGACACCGTGTAAACAAAAAATAGGAGCAAAACGAGTAAATAATAAAAAACAAAAAACAACAGAATGGATAAAAGGAAGTGAAAAAATTACACAAAAATTAGAAAATATAAAAGAAGAAGACCCTAAAATAGAATTAATTGTATTCTCTATAGATAAAGTAAAAATAATTCAAGATAAGTTAGAATTATTATATAGTGAGGATCCTCTACAAGGATGGGAGAAACATAAAACAAAAGTAAAAATTGAGTTAATTGATAATAATAGTATGATTTTAATGATTTAACCGAATTTAGGATACATATAAGTGAATTACTAGAAAAAGGATATATACAAGAAAGCAATAGTAAGCACACAAGCCCGACATTTATCGTAAATAAACATAGTGAACAAAAAAGAGGAAAAAGCAGAATGGTTATTGATTATAGAAATTTAAATGCAAAAACCAAAACATATAATTATCCGATACCAAATAAATTACTAAAGATAAGACAAATACAAGGATATAATTATTTTAGAAAATTTGATTGTAAATCAGGATTTTATCACTTAAAACTAGAAGAATCTAAAAAACTAACAGCATCCACCGTACCACAAGGATTTTATGAATGAAATGTATTACCATTTGGATATAAAAACGCACCAGGTAGATATCAACTGGACAATTACTTTAAACAAATAGAAAATTGTGTAGTGTACATTGATGATATATTATTATATTCCAAAACACAAGATGAACATATAAGATTATTAGAAAAATTTATACACATCATAGAATATTCAGGTATAAGTCTAAGTAAAAAGAAAGCAGATATAATGAAAAATCAAATAGATTTCTTAGGAATACAAATTGATAAAAACGGAATAAAAATGCAAACACATATAGTACAAAAAATAATTAACTCAAATGAACAACTAGACACAAAAAAGAAATTACAATCATTCTTAGGACTAGTAAATCAAGTAAGAGAATACATACCAAAATTAGCAGAGAATTTAAAACCATTACAACAAAAATTAAAGAAAGATATAAAATATCAGTTTGATAAAAAAGACCAAATACAAATACAAAAGGTAAAATTATTATGTAAAAACTTACCTAAACTATATTTTCCGGATGAAAACAAAAAATTTACTTATAAAGTAGAATCAGATGCGAGTGAAAAAAGTTATGGAGAAATATTAAAATACAGATATGATGGCAATACGATAGAACTTGTCCCCATACTTGATCTTCTTATTATTTTTGTTGTTTTTTACTACTTGTGACAAAAACCCCATTTGATATTTGACACCTTTGTGTCACCCCTTTTAATTTACAATATTTTTAATCATTAATGTCTTTAGCTACGACTAGTTTGAACTTAATTTTATTTTTCTACTAATTCTCAAAACCACTCCCTTGGGACACGACCCCAATCCTTGGTTGGATTACTATATTATCGACGATCGCAGACACTCATACTGTAGGTTAGTGTCGTTGGTCATGATAAGCATTAGAAATCAGTCATCGAACTCGTAACAGAGGAAAAAGTGTAAATGTTTGGCAAGAAGAGGAAGAAGACATCGATAATACAGGGTGGCCAAAAAATTCCCCCGGAGGCCATACACAAAGATGGATTTTCCTAGTTTTGAAGGAGGATACCCTAGGGGTTGGATTTTGAAGGCAGAAAAATATTTGTGCTACTACCAAACTCCAAATGAACACAAAGTTTACATTGCTTCTATGTATTTTGAAGATGATGCGCTTGATCTCTTCTCTTGGATTAATCGTGAACGAATTTTGCTTTATTGGGAAGAACTTATTAAAGCATTGAAAGAAAATTATGGTCCTGCAGAGTTTTAAAATCTGGACGAGCATCTGTGTAGCATCCGCCAAACTGGTTCAATGTAGGAGTGCCATCAAGAATTTGAAAAACGTTCATCTAGAGTCACAGTCTGGCCAGATCACTGTCTCTTAGGGGTTTTCATGAACTGGCTTAAAGAAGAACTCAAATCAGATGTGAGAATTCATAAGCCTAGAACTGTTTATAAAGTGATGAGCCTTGCAATTGAATTTGAGCAAAAAGTTAGTACCAATCGCGGGGATACGTCTCAATGGTCAAATCTTTCACGATCCAACACAATCCAAACTGGTTCTGCACGTGATGTTCCTTACCAATTAGTAGGCAACCAACACGTATCATGAACCAATACTAATTCTACGAAGATATCTCATTGTCCTTCTCCGAAATGTGCTTGGGAGATAGAGAAACAAAATCGAATTGCCAAAGGACTTTGTTTTAGGTGTAATGAAAAATTTGCACCAAGTCACTGTTGCAAGACAGCATCTCTCACTCTTATGGAGGCAAATGACAACATTGAAGGTGGTGAATCTGGAGAACAAATGCCAAGTGACATTATTGATGGGGATGAAGGTACAAATGACCTTGCTGAAATTTCATTCCACACCTTTCTAGGTAACACAACAGGCACAACGATGAAACTTCAAGGGGCCTTAAATGGACTCAAGGTGCAGCTTCTGGTTGATAGTGGATCATCCCACAATTTTATCTCTAAAAAATTGTTGAAGAATTATAGTTGTCTGCTCAAGTTGTGCCCTATTTTGGAGTTCAGATTGGCAATAGAGATATAATACGTTGCAACCATTTGTGCCAAAATATTGTTGTGAAATTCCCCAGATTAACTATTGATCAAGATTTTTATCCTTTCTCTATTGGAGGAGCAGATTTAGTGCTTGGAATTAGGTGGCTTGCTTATTTAAATACAGTCCAAGCTAACTGGAATGAGATGTTTTTGATTTTTAATTTAAATGAGAAGCGATATAAGCTTCAAAGGGTTCCACAAGAATCAAATGCACCAATTGCTTTTCAGTATTTCTCCAAGGAGGCTGATACTTCAGGTAATTCTCTACCCATTGATATTTAAAGCTTGCTTCGTAAGTTTGAATCAATTTTTGAAGAACCCAATGCCCTACCACCTTTTCGTCAACAAATTCATTATATCTCTTTGATTCCTAACTCAAGACCACCCAACATCCATCTGTATCGTTATTCGTATTTCCAAAAATCAGAAATTGAAAACAAGTTTCTAAATTACTCCAAAAGGGTTTCATAAGGTCACGTACAATTCCGTTTGCTAGCCTTGTCCTTCTCGTCAAGAAAAAAGACAATACATGGCGTATGTACATTGATTATAGAGGTCTCAACCAAATCACTATTCCAGATAAGTACCTAATTCCAAATATTGATGAGCTTCTGGACGAATTGCATGGAGAAACTATCTTTTCGAAGATTGATTTGCATTTGGTTACCACCATATACGTGTCGATCCTACCGACATTCATAAAACTGCTTTTTGTACTCACTCTGGTCATTATGAGTTCATTGTTATGCCCTTTGGTCTCACTAATGCTCCTTCGAGGTTCCAATGTGCTATGAATGATTTGTTAGGACCATATCTGCGCAAATTAATTCTTGTATTCTTTGACGACATCTTGGTATACAGTCAAACCTTTGAGCAACATATTAGTCACTTGGAACTTTCTCTCCAACTTCTGAGAGACAATTGTTACTATGCCAAAACTTCTAAATGCTCATTTGGGAAAATCCACATTTCTTTTCTAGGTCATGTAATTTCAGAAAAAAGGGTTGGTGTTGATCGGGATTAAGTTTAAGGTTGTTTTGGAGTGGACAGTACCAATTAATGTGAAGGAGTTACGTGAATTTCTTGGGTTAACAGGTTATTATCGCATATTTGTGAAGGGTTATGGAATGATGGCTTGACCACTCACTGAACTTACCAAGAAAAATGCTTTTCAATGGTCGAACTCAGCTGAGAATTCTTTCCAACTTCTAAAGCAAGCTCTAACAACTGTTCCGGTACTACAACTTCCAGATTTCACTCAACCATTTATGGTGGAATGTGATGCTTCTTCAGAAGGAATAGGCTCTATTATTCTTTAGGATTACCATCCTATTGCTTATTTTAGTAATGGACTTTGTTTTTTCTAGTCATTTAAAGTCTACTTATGACTGGGAATTGCTTGCTCTTGCTTTAGCTTTGTAGAACTGGAAACACTACCTCATGGGCTATCATTTTTATGTCTGAACAGATGAATGCAACCTCAAGTATCTCGTTTCCCAGCATGTTACTACTAATGAGCAGGAAAGATTATTAATGAAATTGCTTCCCTTCAACTTCACAATTGCTTACAAAGCTAGGAAAGACAATTTGGGAGTTGATTCTCTTTCAAGGAGGCCATTAAATGTTGAATTTCTGGCTCTTGCTATTCCTGTGCCGATGGATTTTTCCAATTGGCAAAATGCTCTTCAAGCACATACATATACTCGTGAGATTATTCAAGCTATTCACCATGATCCTTCCTTACAACCAGATTTTCATCTTGTGGATCAGAAACATTATTTCAAGGAAAGGTTGGTCATTCCGGATCAATCTTCTATTCGACGAAAGTTTCTCTTAGAGTCTCACGACACACCTTCTTCCGGGCATGGAGGATATTTGAAAACCTTTAAGCGCCCAAGGATGAAGCATGATGTTAAGGTCTTCGTTTAGAACTGTTTGGTTTGTCAACAAGCCAAATACAAGCTCTAGCACCTATTGGACTTCTACAACCCTTGCCTATACCTGATAGAATTTGGGAAGATGTCTCACTTGACTTCATTGTAGGACTTCCCAAATCAAGTGGTTTTGATACAATTTTGATTGTCGTAGATCATCTCAGCAAGTATTCTCATTTCATCCCACTTTCTCACCTATATACTGCCAAGATTGTTGCTAAGGTTTTTTACATATATATTGTGTGTTTCCACGACATTCCTCGGTCAATTCTATTTGATCAGGATGTTATCTTTCTTAGTGCTTTTTCGCAGGAGTTTTTTTGACTTAGCCAAACAAGGCTAAGAATGTGTACATCTTACCATCCACAATCTGATGGACAAACAGAGGTGGTTAACAAATGCTTGAAATCGTATTTACGATGCTTTATTATGGAGCAGCCTTTTACATGGAGTTAGTATTTACTACGGGCTTCCACTCATGCACAAAAACTACCCCATTCAAGGTTGTTTATGGTAGGGATCCTCCATCCATTTCTCCTTTTGTTCATGGAGAAACACGCATTGCTGAACTTGAAGAACAACTTTTGAAGCGTGATGGCATGCTGAAAATTCTCAAGGATAATCTTTTAAAGGCTCAAACTCGAATGAAACAAGCTAATTCTCATCGTTGAGATGTTACCTTTCAAGTTAAAGATTCTGTCTTTCTACGTGTTCAGCCTTACCGTCAACGTTCTTTGGCTCATCACAGGTGCAAAATTTGTCACCTCAATTTTTTGGACCATATAAAATTGTACGATATGTTAGACCTGAAGCTTATGAACTGGAGCTTCCCGCTTCCTCTAAAGTACATCCGATTTTTCATGTATCTTTGCTCCGTCCAGCTCATGGTCAACAAGATGTTACACCAGCAACCCCTCTTCCTCTTAATGAAGATTGGGAATTCACCATATCTCTTGCTAAGATTCTTGCACATCGATGGGTTAAAGAAGTTGATTCTTCTTCTTTGGAATTGCTCGTTCACTGGGTTGACCGTTCGCTTGAAGAAGCTAGTTGGGAAAACTATGTTCTCATTGCAGATCAGTTTCCTTCTTTTCTCCTTGAGGACAAGACGACTTTTTAGGGAGGATGCACTGATACGAATGCTCCTTTAAGGACTTACTCTAGAAGAAAATATAGGCAAGCAGCATGTGGAGATAATCTATCTTAGTTTATCTGTCTTAGTTACTTTGTTTTAAGTAGGATAAAATATATAAACAATAATTATCTATAGTAGTTATAAAGTAGAAGTTATTACCAATAGGCAGTAGCAGTTATTTGCAGCAATAACTGTTTCTATCTCTATCTGTTAGCAGTTATCTTATGTTTACTATAAATATTTGTATTTTAGGAGAATTATAAGAAGGAAAAATATTATTATTATCTTTATATCTGGAGATCTGTCCACTCCATACAGACATTGTTGTTGGTTAATGTAGTGTTAAAAATTCTTGCACTTTATTTAACCAGTAAAGTTTCATTTTCATTTCATTTCATCTTAGTTTCTATCAGATTGAATTTATCACAAGGTAAGTTTGTCACAGACCTCCTTAATCGTGTGCAAATGGGGTCGTGTGGTCCGGTCTCCACAACCGCTTCATCCTCGTCCAAACTCTCCAATACTGGTGAATGTCCATTTCATGATCAGACTTTATATAGAAGTATTGTCAGAGATCTACAATATTTGACATTTACTAGACCCGATATAACGTACGCGATGAGCAAAGTATCACAGTTTATGCATTGTCCTATGGATTCTCAGTGGGTTGCTGTCAAACTATTCTCCGTTATGTCAAGGATACATCATCTCATGGTTTATTTTTTTCTCATGGGTCATCCACCTTACTTCATGGTTACAGTGATTCAGACGGGGAGGTGATGTTGATGATCACAAGTCTACTAATGGTTTCACTATTTTTCTTGGCTCTCATTTGATTTCCTGGGCTTCTCGAAAGCAAAGAGTTGTATCACGGTCAAGCATGGAGGCAGAATATTGTGCATTAGCTGTAGCTGCTACATCTAAAATGACGTGGGTCGAACATCTCCTACCAGAGATTGGATGCTTCACCACCTCTCTTCCCACTCTCTGGTGTGATAATCTTAGTGCTACCTACTTAACTGCTAATCCCATTTTTCATTCCCGAACAAAACATATGGAAATAGATTTTCATTTTGTTCGTGACAAAGCTCGTGCGAAGACCTTATTAGTCAGATATGTGAGTTCCCATGATCAAGTGGCTGATGCTCTTACCAAGCCTTTGTCCAAGGTCCGATTTTTGAATTTGAAGAGCAAGTTGACAATTGTTCCACTCCTTGTTCATCTTGAGGGGAAGTGTAATGATAATGTCATGTAGGAATTTGAGTGAAAGTCTATTTCTATTTAAAGAAGTCGTGTAATTAGTTTTAGATTAGGAGTCCTTAACAATTATTACTTTGGAGTCCTATAAAATATACTCATGTATATATTGATGTATCCAACGTTGTGAATTGAATAAGATTGAGAAGTATCTTTACATTGGGAAGTATGTTACAAAATTTTACATTGTTAGTACTAAAGATTGAAATTATTAGTAGGTGTTTTATCTTACAGTAGCTGATGGTGTTTTATGTTGTGGAAAGAAGTGTATCTTCTCACGCTCAAGGAGTATCCACTGGAAAAAGAGATCTATTTGTTCCTTTATAGTAGTGTCTAATTAGTACTTGAAACTATATGAATTTAATAATTTTCCTACTCTGACAACAATGAACCAACTCTTACAAAAGGCACGTCATTATGGAAATATTGATACATTTAATTATGAGATTAATGGACACATCAAACTTTTAATGCCAAGTTGTTGATCTATTACTAGGTCATTCTATTTGAAACAAAGAGAGTCTTAAAAAAAGTATGAAATAATTATATGACAAAGCAAATTTCAATGCTTTAATTATTTTTTATATGTGATGGTTTAAAAACTTCTAAAAATTGACCCTATAATCATTCCTCGCTCTTTTTCTCCCGTCGATGATTTTATTATGATCTTCTATATTTTATATTTTTTGTGTTTCTTCATCTGGCTTATGTTCTTTATAAATAAAATGATACTATAAAATTATATCATCGATCACTTTAACATATTATGAATAACGTAGAAAACATCTACATTTTGTAGAATTTGTTTCATGAAAACATCCCTACTTTAAAAATCCTTTTCAGAAAATGGAACAAAAACAAAGACAACTAAAAATCAAAACCTAGGAAATGCAGGAAAAATAGACCCATTATTAATTAATTACTACCTCTATCAAGAATACATATTGGATCAAGAAGGTATGTATATATACTAAAAAACTAATGATGATGTCAAAATTTTATGGACTACAAAAGAATAAAGAAGAACAAGTAGAGAAATCCTCAAATTTACCAACACATTTGTTTGGTCCGCTCACAAGAGTATTTTGATCGTGAAAAGTCATATTAACATCGCAAAAATACTTTAGTCCACCCAAATTAAACCCATTATGTCCAACTCCTCCGCGATAAAATATGTCAAACCTAATCTTGAATATCTCAGATCGATGCATTTTCTGACTGCTAACAAGTGCCCGTGGAACATATATATCCGTCTCAATTGTAGCAGGGGCTGCTGATACGTTCAAAAACGTTTTCTCGCTAACTGCTTGATAAAATTCTCTAGTAGGTAACGTCCATAAAATTTTCTCATCAAAAAACACCCATATCATTCCTTTATCGTAGAAATATTCAACGTCTCTCTTGTTTGTCACCTTGAATGTCACATTGCATCCAGCTACGATCGTTGAATTAGGTGAAGGTTGTAAATTGTATATAGTCATGGAATCAAAATCAATTCCATGTTTTACAATGATTTGGTTGTTCATGTAATTAGCTGAACTTGTCATACCAAAACCAATAATTCCAAAGATACCAAATAAAAGAAGGATCATTACACCAAAACCAAACAATAATGATCCAATTTTTTGAACAACATGTAGGTTCTCCAATTCAGTATCAAAGCGATGATGATGTGTTGATTGTGAAGGGGGTGAATTTTGGAAGGATGTAGGTAACATCTCATAGGATGGGTTTGAAGAAACTCTAAAAGCTTCCATTCTGATCAATTTTAGGTCAGAATGAAAGCAATTCTCACATTTCTTGACAAACATAAAACAACAATTGGAGGACATGAGTTTTTTTTGGATTTTGTAGTCTAATGGTTATTCGCATTTATTGGGAATTTGTAAGGTCAAATACATTATTGATGATTCTCAAGGAAGGATCAATATTGTAATATTATATGTATTTAATTATTTTTAAAAAATAATCATGAATATTTTACTGCACCATATTGAATGTATTGCACGTCACAATAATTAAATAAAACTTATAATTTTTTTGTTGTAAATATATTTATGTGGATGTCCATAACTTTACCATAATGTTTAGTAATTTCCACACCTCTATAACATTTCCCTTTGATATTTCTCCATAACTTACATGGTAAATGTTTCCATAACTTTTATGATTAATGTCATGTTTATGACTAACCTATTATATGTCTCTATGTAATTAATACTATAAATAAATGCATTAGAGTTCATATGGGATACACTTGAAGATTAGGGGAATACTTGAAAGAATAAGAAAAACTTCTTCCATAATTAATGTCATGAACTTCAATAGTCGATTATATCAATTAATTATGCTTTCGTCTATTTACTTTTGTCTATCTAATTATTTTTTAAAATGAAATTATATATTGACATGAATCAAGGATTAAAATCATTTCAGAGTATAAATGATTTATATCTCTGTTTATTCAATTACCAAAAATAGTATAAATTCTAACTACAGTATGAAATGTGACTTATAGTACATTTAATGGATAACACTCATGAAAGGTAAAGTCCCCTTAACATCTATTGCAAATATGTTTTAACAAATAAATACTACTGCTTCCATGGTATCATTTTTATAATCTTATTATCTTAGTTGCTAATGATACAAGTCAGAATGGACATTGTCTTTACTCCGGATAAGATGATCAGTCATAAGAGTCCATGTTAATTTTTAGCACTCAATCTAAATGACAAGTGCAAGGCTCCAATTTAAATGATATTTATTTACAGGACTCAAATGTGAGTTTTATTTCACTTTGGCATGTGATGCCATTAGCTGAGGGAAAGTCCATGGAGTAAAGTTCTATGACATCAAGAGGGTAAGACATCAGACTATAATTATGATGCATTGTAAAAATAAGATGTTGGGTTCAAGTCTCATTAATTTATGGCCTAAGACTTCTTTATATGGGTAAGACAATAAGTTTAACTCCTAATGCATCATAGTGATGATATGGTGATGACTAACACAAAATAATATGTTTTTGATTAAAGTCACGAAATATGTCCAATTGATTTGCTCCATTCTCTTATGTGAATGTGGTAGCATAGCATAATATGTCTAAAAATGACAAGTGATTGAATGTACGAATATGAGTGGTAAAATGTTAATGGTCATCACTGTGGTAATTAAAAGGAAGAACATTATGGGTTCTTAAGATGGTACTTCAAATGTGAAGGTAATTGTTGGTCATCAAAGTAGTATGAAAGGTTATTGGGCACATTGTTGTTGGTACAATCCAGTTTGAAAAGTTCTGTTAATCCTCCATCATAATAAAGAAATACAAGAGGTAGTACATTTAATACATTTGACCTTTTAAAATGATGTTGAAGTGGGTCAAATAAATTTGATAATGTCAAAGCATGACAATTAGTTTAATTTCTAATAAAAACTTATGGAATATGTACAAATGGTTATGGTCCATTTCTTGAAGAGAATGTGACTTATCATTTGGTCACCTCTTCAGAAGGTTTGAGCTATTAAAAAGAATTTTTTTGACATAAATGATCATTTGGTCATATACTTTGAGTACATTATAAATATTGTAGTATGTTTTATCATGAACTATTGAAGGACAAAAGAAATAATTATTTCCTATAAAAATTGTTGCTATGATCAAAATAAATATTATTGTTGATAACACAAAATTGTTATTGGTTGTCAAGAAACAAGTCTTTCTTTAATAATTTTTACCATGAGATTAAGAATAATTTTCTCCTTGAAGGAGATGGTCACCATACGGATGGTGTTGTAAAATTTATTGTAGTATACAAAATAATTGAGAGCTCCGAAATTGCTAATTTGTTAATATTCAAAGAACTGAAATAGTTCATAATATTGGGGATGTAGTCAGTCTCAAAAGAAACTTTTTATGTTTTAGAGGAATTGAAAAGAAAAGTAATTATTATATTGAGACTATAAATTATTGGAAGACTAAATATCTTCAGATTACTACAATCGAAATGAGTTTTGAATGTTTACTTCAAATGTTACCGTCTTTTTCTTGTTTGTTGTATAAAAATATGGACATGATGAATGAATCTCATGCAAAAGTAAACTAGTAGTTTACTAGAGTATATATCAATTGGCATAATCGGTTGGTCATTCTGGTTCAGATACAATACCTAACATCATAGATACTATATCCATCTTATTTCTTTTATCCAACTTTTCCATCAACGTGATAGACCATTTTGAGATGCATAAACTTTAAAAAATCAGTAGATTATAATGTACATACACCTAGTACTAATAAATAATAGAAGAGTATACACATTGTATATTTATCGAAAGAAAAACAAAAAAACGTAGAAAGAAATTCAAAAAAATTATTGAAGAATGAACAAAATTGAGGATAAAAAATACACAATAAATCCTCCTAAAATTTACTTGAAGAAAAAAAATCCAGTCTATCTATAATATATTCGAACAACAAAAATAGGCACACTATGAAATTCCTAAACTTTACTGAAGAAGAATCAAATCATTATATTGCATTACCAAAAGAAAGCAGTATACTGAAAAGGCACGATAAAAAATGTTATAAAACACTAAAATCCACAGGAAGAACACAATTAAAGTTAAGCTACAATACATAGCAGAACAAAAAATGACCCAACAAAAAAAATCCTAAAATTTACTGAAAAATATTCAAAGCAGCAAAAGTATGTTAAGTATCAATGATAAAGAAGAAAATTTACTGCAGTTAAAGGTGAGAAAATTGTTGGAATTGAAATCAAGAAAGTCAGTGAAGAGGAGAAAGAAGCTAAGAAAGCTCAAGTTCTGACTACTGGGAAGCTTCTCAATCAAACGAAATTCAGAGACAATATTGAGTCTATGGGTGTGTTTGGTATGAAGGAAAATGTTTAACCAAAAGTTAATGTCTCAGCCCAACAACAAATGAAGGCCCAAAATTCAATTCTAGACATCCTTATTTGAGAGATGATTTGGACAAATAAATGAGGATAAATGGATGAAAATTAGGCAAGAAATATGCAGATTCCTATGTAACGGATTTGTGTATTTCTTGTACGAAATAGTACACACAACTGTATATTTTTGTAGTGTAGTGATAGCCAATTAGAATTCATACACGTATAGAAGTTATTTTGTTTTCTTCTTCTAGATATTTTGTATATATAAATCATTGATTAGTGAATGAAAGGCAAGAAAAAGTTTTCCTATTCTAGTCTCTGAATTTCCACAAAAATAAGCTAAGAAGAAAAGTTAAGAAATAATGAAGAAACTTGCAACGATTTTTAACTTGTCTTCTCTTAAAAAGAGAACTCATAACAAATAAAATTAGAGTTTAATTACGTAAAATATAACCAGTTTAATTAGATGACTTAGACCCTTTCAAATAATATTTACATTTACAATTATTTTTTTAAAAAAATAGTACGTAAATAAAACTTATAGGCTGTGAGTTTGGGTAATTTGGGCCAAAGAAAGTTGATAACAGAATGTAAGGGCATTTCCCGTTATTGTAACAAAATGAAATGTCAATTTAGTGCATCACAAACATCTCATTCCCTTTATTTATTTCCTCTCTTCCTTTTCTTATTACCCTCTCCAAATTTGGCGTTAATCTCAGGTTTCACTCTCTCGTTCTTTCTTCATTAGATCCCTCTTCCATAATCATCTTTCAGGTAACATCTCTACGTTTTATCATTTATAAATTCAAATTATGAAAACTTATCTAATTAGAGTTTGTGTTTTTTTTTTAAAAAATAAAAATAAAAAATCAGTTTTCAGATTAATTTTCTTGATTCGAGATAGTTTTTTTTCATGATTCTTATCTATAATTCAGCAATCATATTCTTAAAATCAAAATTTTCCTTTTTTTTTGGTTGAAGTTTTTGGGATACATTTATCTTTTTCGGTGATTTGCATTTGATTTGAGGTTATTCATCACATTTTTTTTTGTTTTATTTATGACCTGAATTTGTTGTTGTGTTATGATCTGAAGATCAAATCGTATTAACTTTGAATTTTGAATTTGAATTTTTTCATAGAGAGCTTTGAATTGTGAATTTAAATTTTGATTTCTGAAAAATTGCTTTCTCATTCAGATCCATTTCATGATACGCTGGATTTTGCAACAAATCAATACTTTCATTCCGTTTTATATGAGGACATTTTAAAGGGAGTTGAGTTTAAGATGTTGTATTGAGTTATATATTATGTCAGTGATAATGGAAGAAAAATATTATAATGATAGTCGAAGATTTAGTTTCATTGAAGAACATCATATCAAAATTGAAAGTTTAAATAGCTTAATGGATTTGAAGGTGTTCTGCATTGACAGTTTGATGAATTTTTTGAGTGTTAAAGGTTGATAATCATGTCTAATTGTTATTGAAAAAAGTAATATAAAGTAAGGGTTGAGACACTTTTGATAAAAGATAACTTTCTGTAACACAAAAAAAATCAGATAATGACTATCATGAACGTGTTTTCCTTTATACAAGACACACACTAGTTCTGGAAATTTTAAACATTCCAAAATAGACAGTTGTGATATAAATTGAGGAGACGAGAGTACATACTATTTCATTACTTGATTTGTGACTCATATTATATATTTGTTAATATATTTTATTATATCATTTAGTTCTCTTTTAACATAGGGATCACCAACAAGAAGGAGAAATGGGGCTGACATTCACCAAGCTTTTCAGCCGGCTTTTCGCCAAGAAAGAAATGCGAATTCTCATGGTTGGACTTGATGCAGCTGGTAAGACCACCATATTGTACAAGCTCAAGCTGGGCGAGATCGTTACTACTATTCCTACCATTGGTACGTACTTCACTTACATGCATATCTGTACTTACAAATTAACAGTTCAACTGTAGTGTATAACTTTCAAAAATTGCATCTAAAGTACCTCTGCTGCATATAGTATTGAAAGAATACCTTTAGAAATTCATAAATGTAAGCTATGGTTGGATTTTCTTCCTCAGAATAGAATTCTTTATAGGTGAATTATGAGTCTGCTGAAATTCTAGAATTTTAGATAAAGAAGTGTATCAATTTTGAAGCTTAATTGAATGTTAGCATTCATTATTTTTCATTGCTTGACTGGTTACAAAGGACATTACAGAAGTTACATTTGAATTAAAATTATACTAACATCTTTTATCATAATCTGTTGATGTATATCATAAAAAGGATATTCATGGACTCTGGTGCAATAGAGTAGGGGTATGCATATAATTCTTAAGTCTATCACTTAATACTCTTTAGGGGGCTATTCTACAGTTTGACTTTCTATGATTAAAAACTAAGAAAACAGGGCGTGCTCTGTTTGGGTCTTTGATATGAAAGATTAAATTAGAATGCTAATTAATCTCCATTCTCTGCCAGATCAACATTTTATAATAGAATGAGGTTGATTTTTTCATTTTTTTTTTTTTTTGGATTACTTGGCAGTAAGAAATTGTTTATGCTTTTCTAAACCAATTTTTTGGTTTTAAGATGAACAAGTTTTTCGTAATTCTTAGGAAAACATTTCTGTAAATGCACCAAAAGAGAGCCTTTAAAATGAACTAAAGAAAGGAAGTATGTTATGTTTCTTCTATGTGCTTGTTTTCACAACCTTGTTGAAAGTGTTGCTATGAATAGATAATCAGCTCTGTTTTTAGCTTACTCTAATCTCTGTAATTGTATGCTTATAATATTACTGCTCGGATGATGTCAATAATAATTGATAATTTGCAGGTTTCAACGTGGAGACTGTTGAGTACAAGAACATCAGCTTCACTGTTTGGGATGTCGGGGGTCAGGACAAGGTATAGATGTTTTTAGTGTCTAAGGAATATAAGTTAACATAGAGTTTGGTAATTGTTTATGATAAACCGGGAGCAAGTCTTTATCTTTTGTTTGCTGATCTTACCATTCCCCTTTCCTCGACTTATGTGCTTCATAGAATGAGGCCTTTGATTCAACTGTTTAATGCATAGCCACTTTTTTTTTTCCAGATTCGTCCATTATGGAGACACTATTTCCAGAACACTCAGGGTCTCATTTTCGTGGTTGATAGCAATGACAGAGATCGTGTTGTGGAGGCAAGAGATGAGTTGCATAGGATGTTAAATGAGGTAATAATTCTCACACCTTTTTTATATTGTTTTTTGTTTTCAGGAAATGAGATTCAACTTCTAAAGCTTAAGCTGCATGGAAAAAAAAATCTGCGACTATTTTAAGTGAATAGTACTGAAATCTGCATTGTATACTAATTATCTCTTCAAGCTGATATCCGAACCGTTGAAACTATTGCACAAGCATTTGCAATAGTCGTTTTCATCAAGAGTGATTACAACTTGTGGTTATGACACTGTATATATGTCTGCCAAAAGTCTCTCTTTCTTAAACTCTCCATGCTAAGTCAAACCATCCATATAAATTGAAACGTAGGAAGTACTTTTTTCCCTCAATCTTGTCAAATAAAGCTTGCTTAGCAATTATTAAAACTAAAAAATGAACTATTTTTCCATTGTTTTTTTTTTCTTTTTAAAAACTACAAAGCGATGACTCTTAATTTTCTGAAAATCCCTGAACATGGACTAATAATAAATCAAAACTATGGATGAGAAAAACAAAATACTTTTCATCCCTGACAATAATCTTGGATATAACTTCATTTTCAGAAAAAAAAAACTTGGATATAACTTAATTTTATGCAATTCAGAGTTCCTAAATGGAGCCTTGAGCATATTGGCAAATTGTGATTTTGAAATGAATTTTCGCTAATGTGTGCTAATATACCTTCTTTATTTTGATTAGTCCAACTTCAAAATCTTAGTTTGGTAATATTCTTATCTCATTTGAGTTTAAGCTAACGTAGTTTCCATTTAGAGGGAGTTAATTGAGTTAGATTTAAACTTTACTGTGATCCTCATTTAGGAGTATGCCAAAAGTCTGATACTATACACAAATAATCTACGTTATGTTATCAATTTCTATAACAAGGATAGAGTTACAGTCAACAACACTGACAATGATCTCCCAGCTTGAATGAAGATAAAAGAACTGTGCTTGGTCCAAAGTAAAAGAAAACTGTATAACTCTTGACGGTATTGACTGCACCTAATTTAATTCAATTTTTTGGAGCTTCAAGTGGAGCCAAAGATGATGTTTCGGTGATTCTAAATTGTCAAACATTTTTTCTTGATCTTATGGAGTGTGTCATATCAACCAATCATTTTGTCCCTCTGTCTTTGATATGTTATTCAGGATGTTATTGTTAGTAAGATGAATGTCATAATTGGAACAGTTCATCAACTTTGATCCATTGTTGAATGGGACAGTTGGTTATTTATGATTTAACCATTAGCAGGTGAAGTACCTAGAAGAGTTCAGGGAGAAATAGTTTTATCAAAAAAAAAAAAAAAAGAGTTCAGGGAGAAATAGTCAAAGAGGAGATTTTTCCTTCTGCTTGTCATTTAATTAAACTGGAAGAGAGAAGTGTCAATACTTCACTTTATGTTTGCACTGGTCAACGTGTCCATATATTGTTTCTTAGGAAAAGAACACATAAAATAGTAAAGGGTGAGTAGGAGCAGGGAGCTTCTATGCTGAACCACAGTACCCAAATGCTTTTTCTGCTCATAGCTCATGCTTACTATGCTCATAGTTACATTAATTATTAAATGACAAAGTGAAAGGATTTTGTTCTTAAGTTGGACTTAAACTTTGCCGACTGACCTGTGGAGTTTAATAGTCATTACTCTCTGTTCCAGGATGAGCTTCGGGACGCAGTGCTTCTTGTTTTTGCTAACAAACAAGATCTTCCCAATGCAATGAATGCTGCCGAAATAACTGATAAGCTTGGACTGCACTCTCTCAGGCAGCGTCACTGGTAGGCACACTTGCTAGCAGTTGTGACAGCTTCCCTTACTTCTGAATGCACTAAATTTTGTCTCGACTACTTTTAGGTACATTCAGAGCACCTGTGCAACATCTGGAGAGGGACTTTATGAGGGTCTTGATTGGCTTTCCAACAACATTGCTAACAAGGTACGAGTACACTTCCTAATTGATTGAATTGGGCTTAGATCTTTTCCTTTTGGTGTTGGGATCAACTTTGTGCGCTCATTGTTTTCTCTTCTCTTTGAATCCTCTTTTTACAGTCCTAAGGCACTGGAAGAGTTCTTGCGGGTTGATACTGGATGCAGGCAGATTTTTATCTAGTTTCTTTCCCAAGTCTGTGTGGTTATGAACATTGTCTTGAAAGGCATTTTGCATCTTGTTAGAACTTAATGAAATGGCTTTGTAATACAAGGGTTGGATATATATGTAATGTTGTTTGTTTAGGTTTGAGTATATACTTCCATAAATTTGTATACAAAGACTAGTTCATTAATGACGTTTTTGTTAGTCATTGATCGTGATTGTACTTCCTCTTTTTACCCCTAATGTGAACCTCGCATTTATCTCCTAGGTTTTGAGATGATTAAAACCATGAATGTGTAGTTTCTATGTGCTTATAAGATCAATGATTTGCACTTACATTCTTGCTTTATTTTATGCCTGGAGCTTCCATCATTTTGAGTTTAATCCCTTGAGAGACATAATTATCATCAGATCCTTGCTCTAACAAAAGTTGGTGCTTGGTTATTTGCCTTGATTTTTGCTTAAACTTCCCAATCTTGCGTGTGTGCAATTTTTTTTTTTGAGGAATTTAGTGGTTATGAGTAGTGAACGATTGACGATCTAACACGAAATCTTATACATGAATGCAAGTGATACCAAAAATGGGGGTATCAAGGGGACAAAATGAAGATAAGAAGGAGAATTGAGAGAAAGAGGAAGAACAGAGGAGAAATTGAGAGAGAATTAGAGAGGAATTGGAAATTGTATTGAGCTTTCACATTCAAGTCATGCCTTACAATAGCATTATAGATTCTACTTATACTACAATAAGGAAACTGAAAACAATTACAATGAAAATAGCAGAAATTAGAAGTAAGTAATCCTAACTAACTTTCCGCTAAAAATCAGAAATGCAGATGGTGACAGACCCCCTGTGAAACAACACCCTTGCCTCAAGGGTGACAGAAGGAAATCGAGTCTTGAGGATAGAGGCCGATTCCCAAGTAGCATAAGAATGATCAAGACCAGACCATTTAATCAACCATTGAGCTACAACATTGTTACCTCGCTTGATCATGCGTCGCTCCAAGATACACTCAGGTTTCGGGCAGTGAGGACTAGACAAATCAAGGACGGGAGGGTGAACGCAATAACAGTAGGCAGTTCAGGACAGTACTTGAGCTGAGATATGTGGAAAGTGGAGTGGATAAGGACTTCAGGGGGGAGGGGGGGGGGGGGGGGGGGGGGGGGGGGGGGGGGGGGGGGGAGGGGGGGGGGGGGGGGGGGGGGGGGGGGGGGGGGGGGGGGGGGGGGGGGGGGGGGGGGGGGGGGGGGGGGGGGGAAGAAGTTTGTAAGCGAATGCATCTATCTTCTCAACAATAGGATAAGGACCAAAATATACGGAAGTTAATTTGTGGTATGGAAAAATGGAGAGGGAAGACTGTCGATATGACTGTAATTTAACAAACACCCAATCTCCAACTTGGAAGTGTTTGTCAGACTTATGGGCATTGGCTTGAGATTGCATCCATTGTTGAGCCCTATGCAAGTGGAATTTAGCCAAATGAAGCTTGAAGTCTCTGAGCAACATCAGATCCTCAATGACATCAGAAGTAGAGTCATCAAGTCATCAGGCAAGTAAGGGAGTGTAGGGGAGAAGGATAACCATGTAGGACCTCAAAGGGTGAGGTTTGAAATAGAAGAATTGGGGCTGGAATTGTACCATCACTCAGCCAGGGACAAGTAGGACACCCAAATGGAGCATCAGTGCAAAAGCATCTGAGATAGGTCTCACGACATCCATTTAAAATTTCATATTGGCCATCAGTTAAGAAACCCCTTGGGCATTTAAGAAAGCTTTCCAGAAAGTACTAATGAAAATTGGATCCCTATCACTGGTGATGGTAGCAAGGAAACCATGTAATTTGAAGATGTTATCCAATTAAATTGGAACAAGTGATTGAACACTGTAAGAATGAGACAACGCAATGAAATGTCCTGACTTGGTTAACCTATCAACTATCACCCAAATGATTGTTCTGCCTTTGGACTTAGGAAGGCCTTCAATAAAATCCATACAAATGTCAGTCCAAGGAAGGGATGGAATGGGTAAAGGTTGGAGCAAACCAGGTGAAGCTGAAGTATCATACTTGTTCCTCTGGCAGATAACACACTTCTTCACAAAGGATGCTATGTCGGATCTAATACCCTTCCAGTAAAAGTATGTCAAAACTTTCCTGGTAGTAGCATCAATACCTGAGTGACCACCAGTAGGAGTAGAATGCTATAAAGATAAGATCTTAGTCCTAAGAGTAGCATCCCTGCCAATAACCAATTTACCCTTTCTTCTTAGTTGATCAGAGAATTAGGTAAAGTGCTTTTGAGGCTGAACCTACAAAGATGAATCAAAGCATTCAATTCTGGATCAGCCAACCAGCTAGCTTTGATTTCATCCAATAAATCCACCTGAACTGAGGACACCATAAGGGCCATAAGCTCAACACCTTGAATTCGAGATAATGCATCAGCAGCTAAATTTTTCTTACCCTTCTTATATTGGATCTCAAAATCAAATACTTAATGCTTTCTGATATGTCTGCACAATGAAATGTTGTCCAAGAAAATAGTGAGACCACTTAGTAACAACAAACACCAAAGCTAACAATTCCTTTTCATACACGAATAAGGCAACATGGCAACTAGAAAGACCATGGCTAATAAAAGCAATGGGGTGGTCATTTTGCATCAATACAACACCAATGCCAAAGCCATTGACATCTATCTCAATAACAAAGGGAATAGAGTAATCAGGTATTGTTGGGACAAGAGCAGATGTCAATGCTACTTTCAAGTTATTGAACGCTTGAGTGGCATTGTCAGACCATATAAAGTTGTCCTTTTTTAACAATTTAGTAAGTGAACTACTAAGGACACCATATCCTTTAATAAATTTCCTATAATACACTGCTAGGCCTAAGAAACCTCTAAGTTGTTTAAGGTTGCCAGGAGTAGGCCAATGTTGCACAACTTGAATTTTCCTAGGATCAGTAGAAACACCATCACAAGATATGAAATGGCCTAAATACTCCACCTTAGAAATCCCAAACACATATTTGGATTGTTTTGCCAGTAAATGTTGTTGCACCATGATATCAAAAACAATTTGTAGATGAGTAAGGTATTCCTGTAAGGACTTACTATAGATCAAAATGTCATAAAAAAGACCAAAACAAACTTCCTCATGTATCTTTGACAAACATGGTTCATCAGACATTGGAAAGTGGAAGGTGCATTAGTCAATACAAAGGGTATTACCAAAAACTCATAATGTCCCGTATGAGTTTTAAAAGTTGTTTTTGGGAATGTCTTCCACAACCATTCTGATCTGGTGGTAACCAGACCTCAAGTCCACTTTGGAGAACAATTTGGCTCCTGCTAGCTCATCCAGAGGTTGAGGCAATCAACTGGAAATCGACCAAAAGGACCTGGCAAGCCTTAGAAGTCAAAGCATGCATCACATATCATCATGCATAGCTTATTAGCTGTAGTAGCTGCATAGAAGATCATCTATAATAATGATAGGAAACTTATCCTTTATTGTGCTTTGGTTAAGCTCTGCATAATCAACACACAACCTCCATGAGCCATCTTTCTGTTCCCACTACTACTACAAGAGAAGAGAATGGACTATAGCTATACTGGATGATCCCTTGCATAAGCATGCCATTAACCAACTTTTGTATAATATCCTTCTTCAAGGCTATGTATATGTACGATTTAATATTAATAGTTTTATTCCAGAGGAATTTTATGATCAAATGGTCCTCTCTGTGGTGGTAGTGCCACAGGTTCAACAAATATCATGTTATACTGGTCAAGTAGTTAAGCAATCTCAGGAGGAGTACTTCCTCACTAGAAATATGTAAGGAACAATTTTGAACCTCAACCATTGCACCACCGTGTGAAGGTAATATCTGTAACAAGAACAATTCTACTTCATCTCCCGACAATTTGCTTATAGCCTTAGAACTAGCCAACTTACATTCCTCATGCACACCTTTAAGTGCATGTTGTTTTCCTTGGTGAGTGAAAGACATAATAAGTTCATTAAAGTCCATAGTCACCGGACCTAAGGTATTCATCCACAAAACTCCCAAGACTATGTCATACCTACCAATAGGGAAAACTATCAAATCAGAATAATAAGTTTTACAGTGCAACATCCATCCAAAATTTTTGACTACTCCTGATGTAACTTCCTTGGAATTATTACCAAGATTAACATAGCTTATTGGAGTAGGAACAACTGTGCAGCCCAACCTCTTTACAGACTCCATATCAATGAAATTACGAGTACTTCCACTATTAAGTAGAATTTGTACTAGCTTTTTACCACTGTATCCCATCACCTGAATAGTTTGAGCTCCCTTAATACCTGCAAGCGCACAATATGAGATCATAGGTGTTTCACCTTCAACTGTTGTCATGTTAGTGTCCTCTGCTGGTTCAATAATAGAAGAATATATCACAGGTGTTAACTCCTCCGCCATACAGTCCTCTAGCTCCATCACAAACATATGCTTAGGTAGGTTACATTTGTGTCCAGGGCTATACTTTTCATCACAAAAGTAACATAGTCCCTGAGCCCCTTTTGTTTGCATCTCAGCATGTGAAATAGTCCTTCTAGATCTAGGATTACCACCATTAGGGGTGTTGGCCATGACCCCTCTAGAAATTTGTTGGTAACTGTAGTTGGAAGATCTAGCAGTAGGCCCTTCTTTCCTCACAGAGGGACTACTTAGATCAACTGGCCTAGATCCTCTAGCATATGCAGACAAGGTTGCCTCAACCAATCTAGCTAATCTACAAGCCTTTTGTAGAGTTTGAGGTTCATGCATTATAACAGTACCCAATAACTCCTTCTTCAGTCCACCCAAAAAAATAGGAAACAACTTGAGGTTCAGTCAGGTTGCACTGAGCCAACAACTTATCAAATGAAAACTAAAACTCTCTAACTGTGCCTATTTGTCTCAATTGTTTCAACTACAACATGGGATCAAAGAAATCATCCCCAAATATTTCTGATATAGCTGTTAGATATTCATCTCAATGAAGTGGTACAAGAGGGTTTCTGCATTTTAGATAGGACTGGTGCTAATCTAAGGCTTCATCATCTAAGTTCATAGCAACAAACTTAATCCTTTAGGCTATAATGCAAAGGTGTTTCATCTACTTAAAAATAATGTTCGATCCTATACAACCAAAGTTTTGAGATTCTCACCATTGAAATGAGGGAAGTTTAGGTTATGATTTTGAAGGTGATTTACCTGGTGGGGATTAGATCCGAGAATACCCATTGTCAATGGAGGTCCCTTGTCCCGGATGAACCATACAGCCAAGAGAAACCATGAACCAGAATAGAAGAGCTTGCCCCACTCATGAGTAAATATTTCATAGTAGCCTCATTAGACCGTACATCTTTCTTGGTATATCCAGCTAATAGGTAGGAGCATAAAGTGAAGCATTTCGGGGCTACAAAGATAGTTATTAAATCGTTAGCACCGCATAAAAACATTCCCCCTAGAGTAGCTGTTAATACGAATAAGAGAAATTCTGATGCATTCCCCCTTGCCTGATGGTGGAGATGGAATCCATCCACTGAATCCTTGAGAGCATTCACGATTCTCAACACCTCAGCTTGCCTCTTATCCATGTCTACCTTCAATTCCAGATATTTCTCTTCCATAACAGAGCGTAAATAAATTTGATGAGCAGCCAAGTCTTCGTATTGTTCCTGGAGATAGTTTGCAACACTTGTTTCCTTTCGAGGACCCATATTTCACCAATTCGAACCTGACTCTGATAACAATTGATACAAAAATGGGGGTATCAAGGGGACAAAATGCATATAAGAAGGAGAAAGAAGGAGAATTGAGAGAAAGAGGAAGAATAGGGGAGAAATTGAGAGAGTATTAGAGAGGAAATGGAAATCGCATTGAGCTTTCACATTCAAATCATGCCTTACAATAGCACTACAGATTCCACTTATACTACAATAAGGAAACTGAAAACCATTACAATGAAAATAGCAGAAATTAGAAGTAATCCTAACTAACATCCCGCAAAAAATCAGAAATGCAAATGGTGTGATCAAGCCTACTCAGCACTGACAGGGCCTCCTAGCATGTGAATAAGATGACTTAGATGCTTATGTGGCTATTACTCAGCTCATATTGGTATCAACAAGATCGCAAAAGTTAAGAATGTTCACAATAATATAAGAAGATAATGATTCCACTGATATATGTTCATATGTGGATTCTTAGGACAACTTAACTTGAGAAACTCCTTTTCTATCTCTGGCACACTTCCTTTAAATCATATTTTGATGGAGAAAATATTCTTATATAAGAAGAGAGGATTTAGGTCTTATTTGCTTGCATGGAAGTTTGTAGTGCAATAATTCAGATATCATTTATTGAGACACCCAACTTCGATTTCTTGCACACTTTCTTTGGATAACTTTTTAATGGACAAAACATTGTTCTTGTGATTTAAAGAGAGGAGTTGGGACTTATTTATTTGCACAAAAGTTTTAATCTTAAGCATTTAGATTTTTGTTATGGAGAAGCTCTGTTTTCATCTCTTGCATACTTCTTTTAGATAGCATTTTGAGGATCCGGAACCTAAATGACAAAAAAAAAAAAAAAGAAGAAGGCAATTGGGCCTAAATAATGGGAAAAAATAGGGAAAATTATGCGGTTAAGCAAACGGATACTACTTAATTACTCATCATAGCTATAGTTTGCTATAATTACCACTCACGACTAACATTATACATTAAACGCGGGCTGACTTCGAGTTTGTATCATGTTTGTATATGTATAATTCGTCAGAATATACAAATACATATGTATAATATACAATTATCTAACCTATATACATATACAATTCACCTCTCTCCCATTCTCTGCCCTCTCTCGCTCGCCTCTCTCCTCTCTCTCCCAATCTCGCTCGCCTCTCTCCTCCCTCTCCCAATCTCGCTTGCTATATATACAATTGCACATGTATAATATACAATTATCTAACATATATACACATACAATGCACCTCTCTCCCCCTCTCTGCCCTCTCTCGCTCGCCTCTCTCCTCCCTCTCCCAATCTCTCTTGCCATATATACAAATATTTATGTATAATATACAATTATCTAACCTATATACATATACAATTCACCTTTCTCCACTCTTTGCCCCCTCTCTCTCGCCTCTCTCCTCTCTCTCCCAGTCTCGCTCGCCTCTCTCCTCCATATAACATGTAGCTACGAATTGTAATTATCAAACTATAGCTATGGAGAGTAATTAGACTATTTTTGAGTGGCTATATGTGAGTTTCCCAAAAAAATACATAACTAGGACCCATAAGACAAAATACTTACCAAAATTGGATCCCACCCAATATATTTAGGAAAAATTAGCCAACTAGTCAAATTTTCTAACATATTTATTAAGAACATCTATACTTTAAAATAATTATTTAAAATGTTAATATTTTAGCAAATAAAGTGTATCCATCATATTCTCTCTCATATATTTTCAATTTTATTTTTTATCTCTCTCCTATATAGCAAATTATATGTTTATAATTAACCTCCTAAAATAAATCCTATTTTCGCTCCCCTTCAACCCCACTTTCTCTCTATTCATTATTTTTATTTCCCTCTCTCCGTCCAAATTCTTTCTTCTTTTTTTTTTTTTTAAATGGAAAAGAATTATACAAAAGATATGCACTAGATTATCATTTGATTGGATAACTTCTTATTGGGTTTGTATTTATTAAGTTCATATCAGTATTTTTTTTTTGGTTTTGATTTGTATATTTTGAGTCTTTTATGTATTTTTGTGTTTCAATATAAAATCGTTTATTTAGTAAATTTTCTTTTGGGTCTGTATTTTTATTAACCTCACCACTATTTAATTTGTGTTCATATGAGTATTGTCAGTTGTATTTTTCATATGTCAACTATATTTTCAGAACATTGCATTTATTTGAATGAAATTATAAGCGAAGTAAATGATATATATTCTTAATTGTATTCATACTAATATGTATATTGTATTCTTTATATATTAAAAGTATTTTTCAGTAATATTGTATTCACGTGCATTCAAATCATTCATTTTGTATGTTATGTTCAAGTTCAATTATCAACTATATTTGTATTCAAAATAAATGTATTTTGTATGTTGTATATCAATTATTTGTACTCATGTAGTTTCATTTTAACTTTTGATTAAACCAAAAAAAAAAAAATCTAAACTAGATTTTGTATTTCAAAAATTGTATTCTAAAGTCGTTTCTTAGTTGTTCATCAAATTCATTATTCACTTTTATTTTTAACTTTTGATTTAAACAAAAGTTGTATTCTACACTGATTTGTATTCCAAATTTGTATTCTAAACTGATTTGTATTTCAAAATCTTCTTCCCAAACAGAAAAATAGAATTTAATCAAATTCACTTCAACAAAAATTGAGTATTATCAATGAAAATTTAATAATTGATATTAGAGAATTTGATGAAGAAGAGGGATGGGTGCTATGTGTTTATTTTTAAATTTGTAAGTTATGAGAATTTTAAGTGATATGCTTCTTTTTAAAAATATTCTCTCTCCTAAATTTCTCATTTCTATTATTAAATAATTGTATTCTTTCAATTAAATCAAATAAAAAGACATAAATCAGCTACATAACAAACTAAAATATTGACATTTTTAATAAATCTTGAAAGTATGGCTAAGGAATCCTATTAAATGCTAAAATATTGACATTTTGAAATTTTTCCCATATATTTATCCTGATTGGATCCACGGCCCAAACTATATGTCCGAGTGGTCCCTTGTTCTATTTATTGGGCCACTGCTTCTTCATCCTTGATACAATTAGAGTGTGTGTATATATATATATATATATATATATATATATATTATGGTGGTATCAAGTAGTAAACACATGTTAGTAGTTCAAAGTAGGGGGTAGTTGCTTGTAAATAGTTTTTTTTTTTTTGGAGTACAATTTTCCTTTTTCCAAAAAAAAAGGAAAAATTACGGTAGGTGATAATTCATAATATTTGGTTACCACTTTTCTTTATAAATTTACCAAATTATCCAAAATGATCCAATTCGGATAAAAGGGTCATATTTGATGTAGTTACTTAATACATTAGTTACGGTTTATCGCTATCACGTTGCTAAATAACACTATTAAAAAAAACTTTTTTGCTTATATTATTTTTGTTGCTTTTTTTTTTAAAATGAAAATTTTCCTTTCTAATTGTGTCACTTTTTTCTTTGGAAAAATGAATATTTATATCGTTTTATTATTTTTATTTATTTTTTAATCTATTAAGGTGAGAATAGATGACAATCAACTAAATATCGATACATTACATAATTATTTATACAATTCGATACACGATTATACATATTTATACAATATCTATATATTACATATGCACTATATAATTATTTGTACATTATATATGCATGTATATATACCATGCTTTATACAATATCGATACATTAGATATACACTAAATAATTATTTATACAATATTGATACATAATATTTACACTACATAATATTTATACAATATTGATACATTACATATACACTACATAATTATTTATACATCATATATACATGTTCATAAACAATTTATACAATATACATACATGTTTATGTACACCTTGTTACTGGGAATGGGGTAGAAGACGTGCTGCCCCGCCACAAGGAGGTTTTGGAGCTCATTAAGGTTTATGATGTTGTATATACTTCTTTGTTCACATACAACTATGACGACAATGTACTCCATGCTTTTTGTGAACTTTGGCACCCATCTACCAACACGCTTTCTACTTTCATTGGAGAGATGTCCATATCACTTTGGGACTTACAAGCAATTGGAGGTCTCCCTGTACAAGGGCACTTTTATGACGAAGTCGTTCCCTCAGCGAAAGAATTGACGCATATTGATACTCAAAGAGAATTGCTTCTTTCCAAAAGTTGTCGATATCTGTTTTCGGCCTTCTACAGATTAGCAAAAGACGATCTCCATGAGGTGTCCGTCCATGATTGGGTGAAGTTCTGGTTTAGAGGACCTAATAGATATGTCAAGCCTTCGCAAAAGGTGTCAAAGGTATGAGCCACAAAGCCAAGGTTAAACCATAACCCTTATGGACATATTGATTCGAACTTCCTACCCCAGACTGACAAGGAGAATGTCCCCTTTGTCAAGTTAGATGTGGAAGAATAGCTTAGAGATGACACTAATTCTGTTAGGGCTCTCTAAGTGATTCTTCCACATCTAATTCGACAAAGGGGGCAATCTCCTCGTCTGTGCACAGTAGGAAGTTCGAATCAATATGTCTAGATGGATTACGGTTTAACCTTGACTTTGTGGCTCGTACCTTTGACACATTTTGCGAAGGCTCGACATATCTATTAGGTCCTCTAAACCAGAACTTCACCAAATCATGGACGGACACCTCATGGAGATCATCTTTTGTTAATCTGTAGAAGGCTGAAAACAGATATCGACAACTTTTGGGAAGAAGCAATTCTCTTTGAGTATCAATTTGCGTCAATTATTTTCCCGAGGGAACGACTTCGTCATATAAGTGCTCTTGTACAGGGAGACGTCCAATTGCTTGTAAGTCCCAAAGTGATATGGACATCTCTCCATTGAAAGTAGAAAGCGTGTTGGTAGATGGGCGTAAAAGTTCACAAAAAGCATGGAGTACATTGTCGTCATAGTCGTATGTGAACAAAGAAGTATTTACAACATCATAAACCTTGATGAGCTCCAAAATCTCCTTGTGGCGGTTAGCACGTCTTCTACCCATTCCCAGTAACCAGGTGTGTAGCAGACATTGCCAAAGTTAGAAGAGGGAACACTCCAATTGTTGAAACTTCCATAATGAGAAGATTTGGAAGATGCTACGTCATGATGAATTGCGGATTTCAGTAAAGGAACTTTCATGCTAGTAGCCTTACTCGAGAAGTTTCTCATGACGTCTTCGGTATCCAAGTTTGACCATTCTTTAAGGAGAAGAGAATTCATCATATGTCCCACTAACAAGGTAGAAGACGCCGATAGCCGGAGTCTGAACCTCCAAAAGTAGAACTTTGTCATTTGGAATTTGTTGGTCGTCACCCACTATTTCAAGAAGAGGATACGGGGAATCTCAGTCGCGGAAGTGCATCATGTTGCAGGATCGAAGTCATATTTCTCTATCCAAAATCTTCAACAAAAATCTAATCAAAAGGAAAAAGTTTAGATTCATAAGAACATGTCCAAAGTAAAAGTGGTAACCTCAAATTTTTGTGGTTGGTGAAACGCTGATTTCAAATAGAAAACTGAATCAGCACAGATGCAATCTAATCGTGGTTTTTGTATATGATGTAGCCCTATGAATTTACTTTCCAACACCGCAAACCTCTTGTGATTTCGTTATTCCTACATCGAGATATGATATTTTTTGCGAAGTCACACAAAGCTGATGCATTCAGTTCATCAGAATTTTAGGCTGAGTTCAAAAAATTACCTGAGTAAATTCGAGAGTTGTCTGATCATGATTTTTGTATATGTTGTAGCTCTATGAGTCTAGTTTTTAGAAAATCAAACGGATCACGATTTCAATATTCCTACAATGAGATATGAATTTTCTACCAAAGTCGCGCTAGGCTGAAAAAAAGTGACTAAAATCAGAGTTGTGAAAAGAACCTACTTGAGAGAGGAGGACTCAATTGAACTTGATGATGCGACAATGCGATATATAGTCAACAGGAGAATGTGGGTATATATAGATTTCAAAATATGGAGACATCAATTTGATTCATACAAATTATGAAAAATTATAATGATGGAAAATTTAGTTCCTACAAATTATGGAAATTATGGTAAGTTTTCATAGGAATTAAATTATTGAAATTTTCCATAGGAATCAAGTTATGGAAAATCCATAAGAATCAAATAATCTCACCATAACAGAGGGCAAGATTTATACCATTGAGGCAAATAATGTGTTGTCTAATGATGAAGTTGAGACTGGCCAAGCTAGAAGGGGCGGTACAGAAAAGTTGCCAGGAAATCATAAGTTTCAAACTTTTTCTGTAGTTAGATTTTATTTATTTATTTATTTATTTTGCTTAGGATTTTCTAATTCGCTCATTATGGTGTAGTGGTTCTTTTTGAAACAATAAAATAGTGACTCATCTCAATAAGAATCTTCTCATCTTGAATTTTGAATTTTGATTGTTTCTTTCCATGAGCCCCCTTTCTTTATTGGAAAAAGGACTCCATACGCTAGAATTTATATGAGGATCGCAACCTAACATTACCTTTTCAGCTTTGCGCACATGTGGAAGAAAATTCATAACGGGGAGTAGGAGCGCCGGAATAATGAGCTTCTTTTTTTGTTGGAAAGATAACTTCAATATCTTCAATCTGTATAAAATCACGTCTATGAGCTTTACGGATTAGTACAGATTTGTGTTTGAAGTTGGCTCAAAATCTGCGTGTTTGAATCTTCAGCTTTCTTCAGCTTTGCGCACATGTGGAAGAAAATTCATAACGTGGAGTAGGAACGCCGGAATAATGAGCTTCTTTTTTTGTTGGAAAGATAACTTCAAGATCTTCAATCTGTATGAAAATCATGTCCATGGGATTTACGGATTAGTACAGATTTGTGTTTGAAGTTGACTCAAAATCTGTGTGCTTGAATCTTCAGCTTTGTGCACATGAGGAAGAAAATTCATAACATGGAGTAGGAGCGCCGGAATAATGAGCTTCTTTTTTTGTAGGAAGATAAGATCGACATCTTCAATTTGTATAAAAATCATATCTATGGGCTTTATGGATTAGTACACATTTGTGTTTGAAGTTGGCTCAAGATCTGCGTGCTTGACTCTTCATTTGAAAGAATTAGCATGACATTCACATGGCGACATTTTTTTTTGTTCTCATGACTGAACCTAGAGTAACAATGCTGTAAGATGCCTACGTACCTCAGTGAAGATGATCAAGTCCTAACTTTTGCCTAGGTCGCCTCTTTCGAGGTTTCCAACCTAGCGGACATTTTTTTATTTTTTGGAGCCATACACAATTTATACTCTTGCGGGCCAGGAGTATGACACTGCTTAAAGGATAGTACTTCTTCAAGAATTTTCCATTGATGGGAGCAATCTACAAGCCATCTGCATCCACAAGTTTGTAAGCCCTGCTTGAATAGACTTCTTGAATGACGTATGGTCTATCTCATTTTGAGGTGAACTTGCTTCCCGGTTTATGAGATATGTTAATTGGTCTTCTTACTGCAAGGACTTGATCACCAACTTGGAAGGACCTTAGGCGAACCTTTTTATTGAAAGCACGAGAAAGACGAGCTTGATAGCATTCAAGACTTTGTTGAGCTTCCAACCTTTTCTCATCGAGAGCTTCTAATTCTTCTTCTTACTGCAAGGACTTGATCACCAACTTGGAAGGACCTTAGGCGAACCTTTTTATTGAAAGCACGAGAAAGACGAGCTTGATAGCATTCAAGACTTTGTTGAGCTTCCAACCTTTTCTCATCGAGAGCTTCTAACTCTTCAAGGCGCAGACAAGCATTTTCTTCTTCAGTAAGTCCCTCTTGGATGGCAATCCTGAATGACGGTATTTGTCGTTCAAGAGGAAGGACTGCTTCAGTTCGAAAAACAAGAGAAGAATGAGTTGCTTGAGTTGGCGTGCGATGAGTCGTCCGGTATGCCCAAAGAGCTTCCTCCATTCTATCATGACAATCTCTTTTAGATTTGGAGACGACCTTCTTTAACAAGTTGCACAAGGTCTTGCTAAATGTTTCAACTAGTCCATTTGCAGCGCATAATACATTGACGAATTACGTTGCTTGAAGCCAAAAAGGTCGCAGATCTTATCCATCAATTTATTGGCAAATAGCTTTCCATTATATGTTAGTATATAACTAGGAATGCCAAAACGATAGATGATATTCACCCTAATGAAGTTCGCAACATTTTCCTTCTTTACTTCTTTGAGGGATACAACCTCAGCCCATTTTGAGAAGTAATCAGTCACATCCAAGATGTACAAGTGACCACCAGAAGATTTAGGTGGCGGTCCAACCACATCTTGCCCCAAAACATCAAATTGCCAAGATGCAACCATGGGATGTAGCACATCAGGAGGTTGGTGCATAAAGTTTGCATGAAATTGGCATGTTTGACATCTTCGAGCATAATCCAAGCAATCTTTTAACATTGCTGGCCAATAATACCCTATTATTTTTATATGAAAGTGTAACTTCGGCCCAGATTGATAGTGATCCACAAACTCGAGAATGTGCTTCTTGCATAGCTTGAATCATTTCTTCTCCCCCAAACAACGCAAGAGGACTCCCTCGAATGATCTTCAATATAAAGTATCTTTGTAGTAAAGAAATCGAGGAGCACGATGATGAATTTCAGTTTTTCTCCTTGGATCTTTTGGAAGTATATTGTAACACAAGTAATCGATTAGAGCATGTCTCCAATCGACTATTTCAACTTTTGGAAGTATATTGCTCAAGCTTGCTTTCTTCATCCGCATCCGGTGGTACTATCCATTTTTGGCAAATAGTGATTTGTGCTTGGTCAGGCAGGGTTAAAGTTGAAGCCAAAGCAGCAAAGGCATCAACTTTCTTATTCTTCTTCCTTGTAACATGTTGAAGAGTTACATCTTCGAGCCATCTAATCAATTTTTGTGTATAGTCTTGATAAAGATGCAGTTCTGGATTTTTGACTTCATAACTACCCAACATTTGATTGATCACTAATTCGGAGTCTCTGAAAACTTGTAATTGCAATTGCTTCATATCAAATATCATTTCAAGCCCAAGTATTAAGGCTTGATATACTACAAAATTATTGGAGCAACACTATGTTAAGGTGAAGGAATATGGAAATATCTCCTCTTGAGAAGTGATGAAAATCACTCCAACACCGGCTCCTTCACGATGTGAGGCCTCATCAAAATACATCTTCCAAGGTGGTTGAATTCAACGACCATGGCATCCTCATCAGCTAGGTCATCAATGAGTTTCCAACGTATCGAATGGTCTGCTAAGAAGTCTGCTAATGCTAGCCCTTTCGCAGTCTTTTGAGAAACATACACAATTTCAAATTGTTGAAATTGGAGATACCATACTGCTAGTCGATTATTGAGGACAGGTTTTGACATCACAAATTTGATGGGGTTTGCTTTATAAATAAGGTGGAGACATGAGCTTGAAAGTAGTGTTTCATCTTCTGAATTGGGAAGACTAAAGCCAAACATAGATTTTCGATCGGCGAGTACTTCAACTCATTTGATGTCATCATCCTACTCAAGTAGTAAAGGGAATTTTCTTTCCCTTCACCATTCTATTGGGCTAAGAGTGCTTCCACTGATCTTTCTTGAGCTGATATGTAAAGTATCAATGGCTTTCCAGGAACATGAGCTGCTAAACTGGAGGTTTTGTCAAGTAAGATGTGATGCTCTCGAAGGCATTACTACAGGCTTGGTCCCATTCAAAAAAGTGCCCTTTTTCATAAGACGATTGAATGGTTGACACTTTCCTACTATATTCAAGATGAATCTCCTAAGATATGCTAGATTCCCTTGCAGATTCTTCAATTCATGGATGTTTCTTGGCTCGACCATCTTCAAAATTGCATCTATTTATACTTGATCAATTTCTATGTCTCGATGCCATACAATGAAGCCAAAGAGTTTTCTAGAGGTAACTCCAAATGCACATTTCAAGGGATTCATTTTAAGTTGATACATTCGTAGTAGATCAAACACCATCCTCAAGTCTTGCAAGTGATCACTCTTTTTTCCTTGATTTCACTACTAAATCATCAATGTAACATTCAATATTTTTGTGAAGAATGTTATCAAAGATGTTTTGCATAGCTCTTTGGTATGTTACTCATGCGTTCTTCAAACCAAAAGACATTACTTTGTAGCAATAAATACCCTTAGGAGTGTGGAATGCGGTCAACTCTTCATATTTTGGTGACGTTCATATTTGATTGTAGCCGGATGAACCATCCATAAAAGACATTGCCTCATACCCAGTAGTGGTATCAATCATAAGCTCAGGGATATGAAGTGGAAATTCGTCCTTAGGACATGCAATATTGAGATCTCTGAAGTCAACGCAAACTCGAATTTGCCCATTTTTCTTCCTCACGGGGACAATACTTGAAACCCATGTGGGGTACTTAACTTCACGGATAAAGCTAGCTTCAATAAGCTTGTTAATTCAGTTTCGATCACAGGAACCAATTTAGGCCTAAAGCGTCGTTGAGCTTGCTTGATAGGACGTGCACCATTTTTCACAACAAGATGATGAACTGCTACCTTCGGGTCTAATCCAGACATTTCTTTGTAACTCCAGGAAAATACATCTTTATACTTCTTGAGTAAGTCAACGTAGTCCTTTTCTTCATCACTTGCTAGTGAAGCATTCACATAAGTGGATTTTGGATCTTCATCAGTTCCAAGGTTGATTTCTTTTAATGCATCAACTGTCACCTTTACACCTTCTTCAAGTTTGGATGGCACATCCTTAGCATTTTCATCTTCTTGAGGTTCTCCATCATTTAAAGATATATGGTAACACCATGAAACATTCTCCAACTCTCTATCAATTTTAATTAAAGAATAAAATATACCTTTCATCTTGTGTAGTGACATGATATGAAGAGCCAACACTTTCTTCATCTTCATCACGTTGCTTGGTGTAGAACACAACATGCAACTTTGCCTTTAGTACTTATCCACATGAGACCACAACGTTTGTCTGCTGCCTCATTCTAGAAGGGATGAGACTTAGGAAGTCTTTAGGAGCATTTTGAGACTTGGGTAAAGAATATGCTTCCATACTCTTGTTGTTTATCCGAACCTTGTTTTTCTTCTTCAATGACCCTAACCTCTTAAATACAAAAATCCTCTTTGTTGAGCTTCCAAGTAAATCGAAGACAAAAGATCTTTTGTTAGAAGAATCAAACTCATCTTCTGCAGTGATGTAGTTGTTGCTTACCCTTTTTATGGAGATGTGGATAGGTGGAGTTTGTTTGTAACCTACCCTTTCATATTGTTGCCTCATAGAAGGTTCTAACGGAAGCTTCCCTAATTTTGATGGTTCGTTAGGGTTGAATTCAGCCTTTGCTAGTAGTCTATAAGCATTAGGATCAAAACTTTCTTCTGTACGCTTCATTGGGACTGCTTCATATTGGGATGATTTAGGAGCCACAAATTTTCTATAAAGCAATGACTTAGGAGCCATAGACTTCCCAAGTAATTTTGTGGATGACTTCATCATATCAATTCGCCTTATAGGAAGGGTTAACCCTTCCAGTGCATTTTCTCGCAACTTAAGAGAGTGTCCCTTGTCCTCCTTTGCCTTTGGGACATAACAAAGAATGGGTGTCACCTTTTTACTTGGAAAAGCACTATTCACATTAGGCATCTTGTTCGGATTGCCAAGCTCTTGATCTTACTTGTTTGTGACTTTTGTTGCATGATACACTCAAATTACACCTCCCTAAAGAAGCATAAGCGATCGTTATCAAGTAAAGAACTCAATTTGTAGGTTGGGGTCGATCCCACGAGGAAAATGGTTTAGACTTCACTTTAACCAACAATTATATTCGTTTAGTCAAATTACTTCCAGAAACAAGTAATTAAAAGGGGGGGGGGGGGATTTGTGAAATAAATTGTAAGAATTCAGTAAGTAATCAGTAAACAAAAGTCAATTTTGGTTGTTATCAAGATGAGAAAATTAACTAGGGTATACGTGTTCCCCACAAGCCCATAACGCAGTAATCCTAGTAATAGCAATCCTTTCCTAGTGTACTACATGCAAAATGATAAGCTAGGTATCTCTAAATCCTTGGTCCGGCACCTAGAGAATTTCACCCTGAACCTTAGTCCGGCTACGTGTGTATAATTTAATAACCCTTACCTTTACCTCATATTAGACATCACATCGATGCTTGGCTTGGTTATTACTTCGCACCAATCGACACTAGACTATTAGATAGTATCACACTAAAGCTATGTTGACAATTCTTTTCTTGTTGATTACCTTCTTGGTCCGGCAAGTAGCAACAAGGCGAGTTCTAACGTTGTGCACCGTTAAAAAGACTTTTAAACGAAAGAATTATCAATGCATGCAAAACACTATTCAAGAATTGTTTATTTACTATTCATACATTGTTAATCGCTTATGGTTTCGACAACCCTAGTTGTGGAGTTTAGTTACCCATAATCATATGAAGATAATTCATTGTTTTAAATGAAAGAATTATGAACTTACGTAATTGTGAATAACAAACCCGGAATTTCAACTTGAATCTCACAACCAAAACCTTTAAAATCAACTTAGGAAATCAAGAATTGCTAGGTTTGCAAAAATTAATCCCAAGTCACAAAGTAGAACTAAAGTGATGAAATCTAACCTTAAAAAACGAGGTTTACATATCCTATTTATAGAAAACAAGTCCTAAATTAAAAGGGAAACAAAATAAGGAAAGTTTGTTCAGGCACGCATCTTTATTCCACGAGACTGACTCATGGACCGTCAATAGATCTATGGTCCATGAGTCCCTTCCGTCAGCTAGGACTTGGAAAATATTTCAGCTTCCAAAAATCTGTTTCCCTGAAGCAAACAACGGAACATCAGTACAGACCGTAGATCAATCTACGATCCATCGATCCCTCTCTGTAGCTCCATACTTGGAATTTTCCAAAAATCAGGTACTGGAACCCTCGCAGTCATATTCTACGGTTCAGAAGTATGGTCCGTAGATCAATCTACGGACCGTCAATGGTCACCGTGGTTCCACACTTAGTCAGATTCCTTGATTCTCCTTCAATGCCTTGCTCTGCTGATCTACGGTCACCATCTACGGAGCGTTAATGGACCTACGGTCCGTAGATCACCTCCGTAGATACCCTTTTCTGCATATCTTTCAGCTGTTTCTTTATTTCCATGCCTAAACATATTTCCTGCAAAACATGATAAAAACACATAAAAACCAATACAAAAAGGCCCTAGACACACACAAATCTTAACTGAAATGTAGTAAAATACTGTAAACTCATGGTATATCAACACCCTCAACTTAAATTTGTTGTTTGTCCTCAAGCGACGCACTAAGACTCTAAACGACACTTGTATAGAAGCAAGCAATTTAAGCACAAGCAATCACATGGCTCTCTATCCCAACTCTCTTCTCGGGTGCAAAATCTGTTCTCTTAGACTCGACTAGCTAATTCATACGGATCAAAATATGACAAAGATCGACCAACCAACAAAAAACATACATCGTTTCACTATCACCAAGGTACCAACTTTTCGACAATGTAACTAGTGCCCTTACTTCAAACGAAATCCCTTTTTCACACAATGAATATGAATTTGAGTACAAGGATTCATTCAACACTCACACTTAGAAGTAACTTCAAGTATAGTTAGTGCTCAATACCATAAGCTTGCCCTTATTTTCACTGCTTAAACTCTCCAAACTAGATTCTAGGATCACTATAAGACTTTCTTGGCTTGTAACGTAGGCTCAGGGTCAGGTGTGGTACATTTGGTTACTTCTTAGTGACTTTTTGCCCCCTTGACATTACACTAGGCTTTCAATCTCTTTTTGCCCTATTTTTGACATCCTACCATTTTACCTTCATTCCCTTGATTTTCTTCAACCATGGATGTGACTTTAGACTTTGTAGCTCTTTATTTTTCACTTTCATCTTTTTCTTGCATTTTATTCTTTTCTTTAGCTTCCAACAAGTCACATCCTTTCCTCTCTTTTTCAACATCAAACACTTTTCATACCCATTTTTCTTTCGGTTTCTTCTTTCATAGCCACCCTCAACTTATGGATTTTCCATTGGTTGAGGTGCACAATACCCGATGTCGAATTAGGGCTAAGATTGAAGTTACTTTTTACATTAGCCACCCTCAACTTGGGCTTTTGGCCTAAGTCGAGGTGCATATGTCCAAGGAGGGACTGGGGCCAACATAGTAGATTATGGGAAGGTGAGTTAGGGGTTTAGAAAGATATGGTCTAATTTAGGCTCAAAACATTTGGATCAAAGGGAGCATTTATTTCATTTGGTTGGACTCTTCTTTTAGGCAATTTGTGGACTTATCAGAACAAGGGCCTATGATCACGTCCTAGCCTTTAGAGTAGATTGTCTTAGCAGGACTAACCGGGCAAGTTCTAGAATGGCACAAAAACTATTTGAACAATCAACTATTCTCACACACTCTTGGCACATAGTTTCATTATCAGATTATCAGATTACCCAATTCAAGTTTTAGCTTAAGTCATTTCATCAAGTTGAGTCATTATCATGTCATACTCAAAGCCAACACATTCAACTTATCTTAGCCTACAAATTCTAGCACACATCACAAAATTTGGACGGGTATCATTTTTCATAAGCCATCATGTTTCATTCTTTTTCATGCTTCTACACATACGATCCTAACACATGCCGGTTCAACAGAAATTAAATAGTCTCTTGGGAGGAAAAGAACACAGGCAAGAAAACCCCAAGAGAGTATTATGAGTTGGGTTACTAGACTTCACCCTATCACTCACAATCTATTTACCCCACCCCCAACAAAAATAGGTGTAATTGTCCCCAATGCATACAAAAAAAAGAGTAAAAAGTAATGTATTTGGGTGAAGCAAACCTGTGGCGCATAGCGCCGACGAACCATCAAGAAATGGGTGGGTCCGATTTCCCGGAGCCCGCTAAATCAACACTTGAGTCACCCTCAGTAGTGTCCGCACCAACAAGGACAACACCATCAGTAGTGATATCCGCAACTCTAACTGCACCAAAAGTGGTGCTCACATCAATCCTCACGGGCACAGAACTCGATGCCCCAGCAGCAACCTCAAGCGCCCTTTTCTGGCGCAACTCCTCATCTAATATCGATGCTCTCCTAGCTTGCTCCTCTTTCTTACGCTCTCTTTTTCTAGTTCGAGCATCATCAACGGTCTCATAAGGGTGATTAGAGTGGTGCCTCTTTCCACGGGCACGGGTGGGATCAGGCCGTGTCTCTGCGTCCACCCTGAATAAGGCATCAAGAATGGTCCGTCAATTGGAACCGTATATCACCTTCACACCTAGAAAAATTTAGACACTTACCTGGGATCTATGGACACCATTCACGGTTCGTGGATGGATTGACGGACCGTCGATGGGGTCCGTAGACCTCTGCACTAGACCATTTTCTGCATATTTTTCATAGCGCGCCTGCACATGTAGCAACCATTAGGCTATTCTTTTTACATTTTCTGGACACTTTTTAGACATGGACCCTATGCTAATTCTAACCAACACTAATACAAAACTAAAATACCTATCTAAATTAATACAGAGAATTAACTAAACAAAGAAAACTACTAGATGGGAAACAAAAGCCTATCGTTGGCTAGGTTGTACATCTTGGGTTGCCTCCCAAGCAGCGCTTGATTTAACGTCGCGGCACGACGCATGCCTCTTGATTACTCAGACTTCATCAAGAACATAGGCCTCAACAACCTCTTTTGCACATTCTGCATTTTCCAAATAGATCTTGATCCTTAGCCCATTTACAATGAACCTTGTTCCTTCACTGTTCTAAAGCTCAATCGCTTCATGGGGGAGCACTATTGTGAGCAAAATGGCTTGATCCATTTGGATTTGAGTTTGCCCAGAAACAAGCGCAACCTAGAGTTGAATAGAAACACAAAATCACCCATAACAAGTTCTCGCTTTTCAATTCTTTGATCATGATACCTCTTCATCTTCTCTTTGTACAAGGCTGAACTTTCATAAGCTTTTAGGCGAAACTCATCAAGCATATTCAAGTAATTCATTCTTTGATTAGATGCGGCGCCCCAATACAAATTTAGCTTCTTCATCGCCCATAAAACCTTATGCTCTAGCTCTACTGGTAAATGGCAAGACTTTCCATATACAAGTTGTTGAGGAGACATACCTATGGGAGTCTTGTATGCAGTGTGATAGGCCCATAGAGCATCATCAAGCTTCCTTGACCAATCCATTCTATTAGCATTCACAGTCTTTGACAAAATCTATTTGATCTCCCTGTTGGACACTTCAACTTGCCCACTAGTTTGTGGATGGTAAGGAGTGGTTACATTGTGGCGGACACCATATTTCTCAAGTAGCGCCTTGAACAACTTATTACAAAAGTGGGAACCTCCATCACTGATAATCGTCCTTGGTGTACCAAATCTGGAGAAGATATTCTTTTTCAAAAATGATGTGACACTTTTACCTTCATTGTTGGGGAGCGCATGTAACACCCTTAAATACTAACCAAGAGTCGCATGTCGATTTACCATTGCTTAATTACTATAATATGTTTTAGTCTCATTTTGGGAACTTGAAATGTTGTGATAATTGCTAACTTGCTTAACATAAATTGTGATCGTAATTTAAGGTATTGTATTTAGGGAATTTTCGTAATATTCTAGTTAGAATTATGTATAACTTTAAAAGGAGATGAGGGATATATATAGGTGTATATGTATGCATTTTGGGCAGCACACAACTATTTGGGCAGCCCTTTTTGGAGACAGTTGTACAAGAAATAAACATCACTTGTGTGACTATATATATTTTCACCTCCTTGAGTTAATTTGTTTTTTTTTACACTTGTAACGACCCTTACNTGGGCAGCACACAACTATTTGGGCAGCCTTTTTTGGAGACAGTTGTACAAGTAATAAACATCACTTGTGTGACTATATATATTTTCACCTCCTTGAGTTAATTTGTTTTTTTTTACACTTGTAACGACCCTTACGGAATAATATAAGCCAATAACTCACGAGATTTTTGCATATATATATATTGTCCTCACACTAGTAAAAATGATATAAAGGAATATTACCAACTTTCAAGTACCCAAACTATGTGGTTCATGCTTCACGCAATCATTCAAAATTAGTGGTAAATTTAGAATATTACAAGACTTGGGCTTACACACCCCAAAAGAAAAAAACATAGAGTCATACTTATATTACAACCCATGGTGACATGATCACATTAGTACTCAAAATTTCATGTAAATATACACCACATAGATCATAGACAAGTCCCAATGTTTATACAAAATATAGATGCATATATGCAATTGTGATCTTCCTTCACCAATGGCCAGCTTCATGCCTCTTCTCGATCATTCCCTACGATAGAAACAACTATCGCTAAGCATATAGCTTAGTGGTGTAAAAACTATTGGTTCGGAGCCATCAGATTCACAAAACTACCTTTCTCAAGTCATGGGAAGCATAATTGAACATAATAAATAAATCAAGTAAGCAATATATCAAGAGTATCAAGTTCGATATTTAGAGGTCCAAATGTCAAGAACGCTCATAGTACCATTTTTCAAAAGATTCAATAACAAGGTTCGCCCAATATGTACATCATGTCTTCACACCAAGCACAATCAAGTATCAAGAAGAGTTGACGCCCTGTATCAAGAAGGGTTAAAGCCCAATAATCAAGAGAACCAAGAACCATATTAAAAATGGCTTTCTAGTTCGTACTTAAAATGGACAACTTCCATTCTTAAGACGGACAAAAAATCCAGAGTCAAGATGTCAAATGATCCGAATCAAGAGGCATGCCAATAGTGACAAAGTCACATCCATAAGAAGGACAAGGTCCCAACAAGAGTGCCAAGTGACCAAACAATTCGTACAAGTGGGCAAGTTACACAAGCATCTTTAACGTCTTAAAGGATGCCAACACGACAATGCAAAGTGACAAGAGATAACCAAGGTACCAAGATCAATTTTTCAAATATTCCAGCAGTTAAAAGAGTGCTACAAGTTTATACACAAACCTCAGTGCTTCAGCAAAGAAACAGTCCAACACAACTTCAAGAGTTCAAACCGTAGACCAACCAATGTATCAAGGTCCTCAACTGGTTCACGAGTATATACACCCTTTAAAATACAATTAAATACTTCTTTAATCCCTAGTAGCTCAATAATATTGATGTAAAACAGGATTATCATCACAAGTAAGATTAGCCTGTACAAACACAACTATGCTCCCAAAACAGTGATTCTAACCAGCCTAGTACCTCATGTCGCAACTTAGATTTGAAAAGGAAAAAGGCAAAACTAGACTTTATAGCCTTCATGAAAGATGTAGCTACATCTCTTAAGGTTTCAAAAACACAAGAATCACCGCAAAATATATTTTGTACAAGAAGATATAGTCAAAACACTAACAGTTGTTCATACAGGATTTGAAATTCCAAAATCTTGACAGAACTTGTCTTATGTTGCGTCCAATATTTTGAATCCATAACTGCTAAATCAGAGTTTTACATAAACATAAGAGTTGTAGGTCTACGAATTAAATTTCCAAATCATATTTATTTACTATAAACTAAGTTCTAGAGCGACAGATATGCATAAAATACCAAACACTACCCAGCTCAGAAACAGATTTTGTCACTTACCAACAAGAAGTGTGTTCTTGAATTCCAGCCAAAAGGGCCAACTTTTTCTTTTGTAATTTTGAAGAACAACTGATTAAAGAAGGCTCTAAGGTTTTTTAGACTTGGAAAAAAAACGAATTAACTCAAGGAAGTGAAAATATATATAGTCACACAAGTGATGTTTATCACTTGTACAACTGTCTCCAAAAAGGGCTGCCCAAATGGTTGTGTGCTGCCCAAAATGCATACATATACACCTATATATATATATATATATATCCCTCATCTCCTTTTAAAGTTACACATAATTCTAATTAGAATATTACGAAAATACCCTAATACAATACCTTAAATTACGATCACAATTATGTTAAGCAAGTTAGCAATTATCACAATATTTCAAGTTCCCAAAATGAGACTAAAACATATTCTAGTAATTAAACAACGGTAAATCGACATGTGACTCTTGGTTAGTATTTAGGAGTGTTACAGCGCAACTGCTTCCACCCACTTCGATACATAATCAACCGCAACAAGAATATACGTCATCCCATGTGAACACACAAATGGACCCATAAAATCAATGCCACATACATCAAACAACTCTATTACAAATATAGGATTCATAGGAAGCTCTTGCCTATTTGAAATCCCTCCTTCTCTTTGGCAACGATCACAAAACTTGGCGAAATCATGAGCACTTGGTGGATGGTAGGCCAGTAGTACCCACACTGCAAAATCTTATGCGCAGTCCAAATACCACTATGATGCCCACCAACAGGCGATGAATGGCATGCTTCAAGTAAACTCAACATCTCAACCTCAGGAACACAGTGACGAATAATCCCATCAGCATAACTACGATACAAGTAAGGCTCATACCAAAAGAATTTCTTCACATCATGCATAAACTTTTTCCTTTGGTGAAAAGACAAATCTGGGGACACCAAATCGCTTGCCAAATAATTAGCAAAGTCTGTGAACCAAGGAATCAGATCATGAGAAGCAGCCAATACCTGTTCATCTAGAAAAGCATCATTAATTTCAGCCCTATCACCAAGCTTTAGCATAGCCTCTTCCTCTAATCTGGACAAGTGATCGGTAACTTGATTTTTGGCCCCCTTTCTATCTTTTACCACAAAATCAAACTCTTGCAGCAACAATACCCATCTAATTAACCTCGGTTTTGCATCCTTCTTCGCTATCAAATACCTCATGCAGAATAGTCAGTATGCACGATGACCTTGGTACCAAGCAAGTAGGATCGAAATTTCTCGAATGCAAAAACCACCGTAAAATGTTCTTGTTCAATCACAGTATAATTCTTCTGGGCCACATTTAGAGCTTTGCTAGCATAGTAAATACGGTGAATAATTTTCTCTCTCCTCTGTCCTAATACTACACCAAGCGCCACTCCACTCGCATCGCACATTACCTCAAACGGTTGTCCCCAATCCGGTGAAATAATGATAGGTGCAGTAACCAACTTCTCCTTCAACTCTCCAAATGCTCTCAGACAAGCATCATCAAAATCAAACTTATACTCCTTTCCGAGCAGTTTGCATAATGGATGTGCAATTTCAGAAAAGTCCTTGATGAACCTCCTATAGAAACCTGCATGCCTAAGAAAACTTCTAACACCTTTTACAGAGATAGGTGGTGGAAGCTTTTCTATTACCTTTACTTTTGCTCTATCAACCTCAATGCCCTTCTCAAAAATTCGATGACCCAGAACTATCTCTTATTTCATCATAAAGTGGCAATTCTCCCAATTTAGCACCAGATTGCAGTCTTCACATTTTTTAAGAACCTCAGCCAGATGATCTAGACATCGATCAAAAGAGTCACCTATTATAGAGAAATCATCTATGAACACTTCAATAGTGTCCTCCACCATATCAGAAAATATCGACATCATACAGCACTGGAAGGTCACTAGAGCATTACACAACCCAAATGACATCCGTTTAAAAGGAAAAGTCCCATAAGGGCAAGTGAAAGTGGTTTTCTCTTGGTCTTTCAGAGCTATAGAAATTTGGTTGTTGCCCGAATACCCATCAAGAAAGCAATACCAACCCTTGCCTGCAAGTCTATCCAACATCTGGTCCATGAATGGCATAGGAAAGTGGTCTTTCTCTGTCCACGCATTTAACTTCCGGTAATCCATGCAGACTCTCCATCTGGTCACAGGCCGCATTGGAACAAGCTCGTTTCTCTCATTTGGATCCACAGTAATACCACCCTTTTTAGGCACACATTACATAGGACACACCCAATTACTATCTGCAATGGGATAAATAACTCTGTCATCTAACCACTTGATGATCTCCTTTTTAACTACCTCTTGCATAGGTGGATTTAATCTTCTCTGGTGCTCGATACTAGGCTTGTGATCTGGCNACACACCCAATTACTATCTACAATGGGATAAATAACTCTGTCATCCAACCACTTGATGATCTCCTTTTTAACTACCTCTTGCATAGGTGGATTTAATCTTCTCTGGTGCTCGATACTAGGCTTGTGATCTGGCAAGAGTTGGATTTTGTGAGAACAAATACCAGGAGGAATCCCAATAATAACCGCAATAGTCCACCCAATAGCTCGCTTGAACCTTTTTAACACAGTTACCAAGCACTCTACTTGTCTCGCATTTAAATCTGCCGCAATGATGACCGGCAAAGTATTATCTCTACCTAAGAATATATACCTCAAATGCGGTGGTAGAGCCTTAAGCTCCAATTTCGGTGCCTCCACAATAGATAGCCTCGCGGGTGGGGACTCACAAGTCTTCATGTCTAACTCATACCTCTTTGGTTTTGACCGATATTCACACCTGTCGAGTGCAGCTACCATCTCATCGTACTCTTCAATACCATCACTATCAAAATTCATCATAACTGCTGCTAGTGCCTCAACACCTAGTCACTCTTTAATTTGCACTTTTGTTTCACTCTCAACTTTGTAACTTATAGCAGATACCGTTTGGAGCTCACCACCCTGCTTCATGGACCTACAAATATTGAAAGTTGTTTCTTCATTATTCAGTCTGAACTTCATCTGCCCCTTCTCCATATCAACCAACGCACGCCCTGTGGCAAGGAATGGCCTCCCAAGGATGATGGGAACCTCAAAATCAACCTCATAATCAAGAATCACAAAATCTATTGGAAAGATGAACGACTCCACTTTCACTAGCACATCATGGAGTACACCAATGGACCTTTTCACGGTTCAATCGGCCATAATTAACCGCATCGTAGTAGGATTTGGATCCCCTAGACCCAACTTCTTATAAATAGACAATGGCATGAGGTTGATGCTAGCACCAAGATCACACAATGCCTTAGCAAAGTGTAACAACGCTATAGTACATGGAATCGTGAAAGCACCAGGATTTTCCTTCTTCTGCACAAGAGACCTTGTAGCAATAGCGCTACAATGTTGCAATCTATCATCATCTTCAAAACTCACAGACCTTTTCTTTGTGACCATATCTTTCATAAACTTCGCATACCCAGGCATTTGCTCCAAAGCTTCTATCAACGGAACATTGATGGAAAGCTGCTTCAACATAGTAATAAACCTGCGATATTTACCATCTTCAGTCTTCTTCACTAACCTCTGTAGAAAAGGTGGTGGAGGTCTATTTATGGGGACCACTTTCTGAGATATCTCCACTTATTTCTCTGTCACATTCTCAGACTCTTCTCTAACCTCTACCTCATCATCTTCTTTTCTTATCTCAACGCCCACCCAATACGGCATAGGTGGATCAATGGTTTGCTTACCTCCTCGAGTTGTAACTGCCATACAATGACCATCATTCTTTGGATTCTGGATGGTGTTGCTAGGAAGAGTGTCAGGTTGACGTGGGTTCATTGTAGTAGCCAACTGAGTCATCTGCTGCTCTAGATGTTTTATTGACACTGCATGGGCATCAACCTTTTGACCAATACCAGACAAGTCGTTTCTCATCTCATTTACATTCTCATCAGTTGCATCAAACCTTTTCATCATCTTATGCATCATATCTTCAATACGCGCCATATTGCCTCCAGCTTCCCTAGTACCAGATTCCCGATTTTGAGGGGGGACATAAGGTCCAACCCGATCATTTTTGTTGCTATAGTTGTTCCGGTTGTAGTTGTTTTCGCCATTGAAGTTCCCATCCCGGACATATTGACCCTCCCGATTGTAATTGCCATAGTTTCGACCTTGGTTTCCTTGACCTTGGTGCCAATTGTCCGTGTTGGATCCTTGGGCGTTTGGTTGGAAACCCCCCGTCTGATCATTTACCGCATAAGCATCCTCTTCATAGTAATACTCTTCAACTGGTGGTGGAGTTCTAGTCAAGCAGTTCACAGCATTTACATTTTCCGCACCTCCGCTCACATGTTTCAATACCAACCTCAACTCGGTCCTCATATGAGCCATCTCCTCACGAATCTCATCCGTAGACTGGTTGTTCATAGCATGAACGGCAAATGTATTTCTCCCAGTATCCGACCTCCTAGTGCTCCATGCTTTATTGTTGCGAGAGATCTTCTCCAGTTTTTCTGCAATCTGTGCGTATGTGCACTCACCATATGAACCTCCAGTAATAGTATCAAGCACACTTTATTGTTGTCATCCTGACCTCGATAGAAATATTTCTTCAGCGACTCATCATCAATACGGTGATTCGGAATACCTTTTATGAACGTAGTGAATCTATCCCAAGAGCTACTCACAGACTCTCCAGGTAATGCCACAAAATTGTTGACCTTATCTTTGTGATTGAGTTTCTTGGACACTGGATAATATCTTGCTAAGAACACATCCTTCAATTGGTCCCATGTATAGATTGAGTTATAAAGAAGCTCAGTGAACCATACAGCAGCATCGCCTGTCAGTGATAGAGGGAACACTCACAATTCGATGACATCCATATCCAAGTCTGATTGACCTACATAGCTCTTGCAAACCTCCCTTAGCTTGGCTATGTAGCATGTGGGTCCTCTAATGGCAACCCCGAGAACAAGCCCCTCACTATAAGTGAAGCGTATCGTGACCAACGACACTATCCTATGGTATAAGTGTCTACGATCGTCTATAATATTGTAACCCAACCAAGGGTTAAGGTCGTGTCCCAAGGGAGCGGTTTTGAGAATCAGTAACCAATTAGAATTTCATTTGAATTAGTCGTAGCTAAAAATATTTGCGATAAAATACATTGTAAATTAAAAGGGGTGACACAGAAGTGTCAAATATCAAAAGGGGTTTTGTAACAAGTGATAAAACAGCAAAATAAACAAGAAAATCAAGTATGGGGAAGGTTATTAGGATGTGACCGCAATACAGGTTGAGATAAATCATTGGGTACATGCTTTCAATAGGAAATTTGCAAGACAATAGTGACTAGGTTAAGCTTTAAATGGAAATAAGTTCCCTCTCGGGCAACTTACCCCGTTTCAAATGCGTTCCTCTCGAACACCCATTTGCCGCATGAAGACCAACATATGCCTTACCCCACTCACTCTCTCGAGCTGAGTGTTAGGATATGGGACTAGGACTCACCCTCTCAGGCTAAACCTCATGTCGGCCCACTCCTTAGGCCATCAGTCTAGTTGTTTTGGTTTTGCGACCTCCCTCTCGGGAAAGCTGAAAACACATCTAGTTGCTTTGTATTTGCAACTACAAAACCTTTAGATTAAACCATAACCACTAGGTGAAATCACCATTAAAATACATCTAACCTATCAGCAAGCAATACCCAACAAGAATATCAACCCATATTTGCTAAATCACACCCCAATAATGGAGGTTTTTTTAGCTACACATCAAGAAATAAGAAATTATACCTAACATGATAAAGAAATCAACTGGGTATAAGAAATTAAACCTTGAATTAATCTACGGAAGAAGAATAAAGAAGACTCACTTCCAACTTGGGGAAGATGAACTCCTTTCTTCAAGTCTCCACAAAACCCTCTCCAAACTTGAGAGAAAAATACAGAAAAATACTATAGACTAATAATAATTTTTACTCTGAAATTGTTCCACACTAAGACTACAACTCTAACTAGTATTTATAGTTTTCACAGATTGTGCTGCGGAGGATCGTTCGGCAACATTAGTTGAGATCGCCGATGAATTCAGTGATCCACCCTTTAATCAGCTCATCACCTTCATTGTCTTGCCTTCAGCATCCTCATATTCTGGATAATTGGGCGGTACAGTACTGCTTCGTGGAACTATTCGGCGACTCAAGAACTGCTCGTTTCCTCGCCTTTCGATCCACTTCCTTCAAGGCTTCGCATACTGGAACAAAGGGCGGTGCATGTCAATTCGGCGACTCGCCAAGTTGGACTCGGCGATTCGCAGACTTTCATTTCTTGTTCTTTTCAGCCCTTTTTTGCTCCGTTTTGTACCTAAGTGTCCATGCTTCCAATAAAACTTCAAATACCTGAAACTTAAGCATTTTAATCAGGTATTGAGACAAAACAAACATTCGAGGACACTATTTCTATTAAAATAAAGCCCTAAATTAGTCCAATTTGTGGACTCATCAACACTCCCAACTTAAACTTTTGCTTGTCCTCAAGCAAACTCAAGTTCAGTAGTTCAAATAGGGTGCCTCAAACAGTGCTACACAAGACTAAATCATGAATGCACACAACAAGACTCAATTTACTTATGCAAGGATCACTTGTGTACTCAAAGATTCAAATTGTGACACACCATTACCAAAGATTCTCATGCTCGCTATACTTGCTACTTGTGCAAGTTCAAGCTCAAAAAAAGTATCTAAATGCCCTCACGTAAAGAATGATTCCATATTCACACACAGATATGAGTCAATTTAAGATCAGGAATCAGATACAACGCTCACACTCAAAAAGAGGAACACAATGCATGTTTTCACTCATAGGTTTGCCTTTATTTTCCAATTGACTTTCGATCCAGCTTACTCAAGATCAAAAAAGGTCTTTCTAAAGCTTGTAATGAGGCTGAGTGTAAAGGTATGGTCGTTAAGGCTCAGTGACTCTTTCCTAATGAGATGCGGTATTCTCAAGACATTCCCTTCTTTTCCTTTATCAATTCTTTTTCTAATGCTTCTAAGTCATCCTTTTATTCATTTCCCATGAATTGCTTGGAATCCCAATATCCTCTGTGCTTTATTCCACCAATTTCTTTTTCATTCTTTTTTTTTATAAGAGGGTTCCATTGTTCTGCAAAATCATGGGTTAAAGGGGGACTTCTTATAGCACTTCTTGACTTCTCATTTACCTTTTCACCATACCCCCAACTTAGGCTTTTTGTCCTAAGTTGGCTATTCACTAAACCACAATTCAAGAGGTTATAGGTAGCGGATCAAGCAAGGCCTAGGGTTTATCAAGGTTCTTCCAAAAAAAGGTATGGTTCAAGGGGTGTTCAAGAGAGTTTCATACGCTCACGAGTAGGCCACAAAAAGAGGTATATGTTAAATTGGTTCACACTCTTCAAAAGTTGCCTACGATCATCTCAAGAGTACACCTTTCTAAATCAATCAGACTAACGGGGCAAATTCTAGTTTTATTCATGTATGGCTCAAAGTAAGCTAATCACACAAGGCATCGATACTTCAGTCAAACAAGACTAGACACATTCTCTAGCATGCAACGGTCCTCACAAGAAAATCAATTTGATAAATGGCTAGTCACAAGAGATGCAAAGAGTTCACATATTGTCTATGTAACTTCATTTGGACTCATCGTAGCCGTGCATTCATGTTTGTTCAATTGGGAGAACTATTCAAGTCATCGGTATTGATCGAAACTGAGACTCAAATTTTTTTGCAAAAGAACAGCTACTTTCAGCACAAGAGGTGGCGAAATTTTTTTCGAAAGGATCAAAATTATTTTCAATTAGAACAACACGAGCCATGAACACATTATTTAAAACACAAATTAAAGCAAACAACTCAAATATATACAGAACAAACCATAAATGTCAACACAAAAGGTGTGGGCCTCACCCAACCACAAATAAAAGCAGTTGTCCTCAAATGTGAATAATAAGTGTTAGATTGGAATCGATAAAGTAAACCAGTTGACCCAGAGATATTCAGATCAACTAGTTGCAAATGAGGTTAGATTTCTCAAAAATAACTCAGGGTGTTGAAAGACCAACCTTGTGTGAAGATGCTCGGCTGCCATGCAATCCACAATTGAGCACAATTTAGCAACGCGAATGCTCTAAACATGAAATATAAAACTAGCGTACAATTGTGAGTTAAGGCGTATGAAAAAGTGAGGTAAGCTGTAAATCGGACACTTTGAAACCTTTGCTTGGAGAACTTTCCAGTTATCACCTATTCAGTGACATTAATTTTACTGGCATGTTCAATCGGCAGCACATCGAATATTTAGCTTCCTCACGAAAGATTACAGGACCTCTGGTTGCAGGTGAGTCCGAACAGCGGTTTGAATTGTGCTCGCCTACAGGGTCGGTGATTCGCCGCTAAAAAAAATTTAAAGTGCGCCAAGTTTTACAAACTCCAAACCAAGACTGGGAGAGTTCAAACAATAGTTATTAGTGCGATCGCCGAACCAATCCGCGGTTCGCCAAAGATATCCTGATCTTTACCAATTCTTTTTGTGTGTCGCTTAATGGACTTGTGGTGCGCCTATTTGCACTTTTCGTTCACTATCCACACTTCTATCTGCACAATCGACACATTATTATTTTATCAAACAAATATAATTGGTAAGAACTTGGGTTGCCTCCCAATGAGCACCTTATTTAACATCGTGGCTCGACGTAGGAATACTATCAAGTATCCTCCAGATACAATTCTTCAACTAAAGCAATTTCCTGGCAATCCCCAAGGTATAACTTCAAACAATGTCCGTTAAGTTTAAATGGGGGTCATTCTTTACCTTCAACTTCTATGGCACCATTGGTGAACACTCGTGTCACTCTGAAAGGCCCAGACCATTTGGATTTTAGCTTTCCTTGGAATAGCCTTAGTTGCGAGTTGTACAATGACACCCAATCTCCCACATTGAATTCGCTCTGGACTATCCGTGTGTCATGCCATTTCTTCATTTTCTCTTTGTAAATGGCTGAGCTGTCGTAAGATCTGAGCCTGAACTCATCTATTTCATTCAACTAGTCCAACCTCTCCCTTGAAGCCTTTGTCCAATCTAAATTCAGAGCTTTCAATGCCTATAAGGCTTTGTGTTCTAGCTCAACAAGTAAATGGCATGATTTACCAAAAACTAGTTGATATGGGGACATTTCTATGGGTGTCTTATAAGCAGTTTGATATGCCCACAGGGTGTCGTCAAGCTTTCTAGCCCAGTCGGTTCTACTGTCGTTTACTGTCTTGGATAGAATGCTTTTGATCTCACGATTTGACACCTCAACTTGTCCGCTGGTTTGGGGGTGATATGGAGTGGCGACTTTGTGTTTTACTCCGTATTTGCTCAATGCACTGGAAAACCACTTATTGCAAAAATGGGATCATCCGTCACTAATGATTGCTCTTGGATTGCCAAACCATGCAAAGATGTAGCGTTTCAAAAATTGGACAACGTTTCTTCCTTCATTATTCGGGAGTGCGACAGCCTCTACCCATTTGAATACATAGTCCACAGCTACTAAGATATACTTGTTTCCAAATGAGCTGACAAATGGGACCATGAAATCGATTCCTCACACATCGAATGGTTTGATTTTCAAAATAGGTGTAAGGGGTAACTGTGCCTTCTTGACACTCCGCCTTGCTGCTGACATTGAGGACATCTCTTTGCAAAATCGTGGGAATCTTTATAAAGAGAAGGCCAATAATAACCACTTTGGAGAATCTTAGCTGCGGTACAGTTTCCACTATGATGACCCCCGACTAGTGATGTGTGGCAGGCATGGAGGATCTATGATGATTCTTCTTTCGGAACACACCTTCTTATGACATGAGCAACACATTCTCGAAATAACTATATATGGCTCATCCAAGAAGTAACATCAAATAGGAACCTCTTTCGTTGGTAAGAGTTTAACTCATCGAAAATCAACCCACATACAATGTAGTTTGCAAAGTCAGCATACCATGGCACGTGTGTGAGTAACAGTGTGAATACCTGCTCTTCTGGGAATGAGTCATTTATTTCCTTTTCATGCTCAGTACATGCTTTACTCTCTAACCGCGATAGGTGATCTGCAACTTGATTCTCGCAACCTTTTCGATCTTTTACCTCAAAATTGAATTCTTACAAGAGTAGCACCCATCTTATCAATCTTGGCTTCGGATCCTTTTTTTCCATGAGGTATCGGAGTGTTACATGGTCTGTATGAACAACTACTTTAGTGCCTAGCAAGTATGCCGGAAACTTTTTGAAAGCATAGACCACTGCTAGCAACTCTTGTTCAGTGACTGTGTAATTTTGTTGGGCACTATTTAGAGTCTTGCTTGCATAATAAATTGGGTGAAACAATTTGGTACGCTTTTGTCCCAATACTACACCTAATGTCATCCCACTCGCATCACACATTACTTCGAATGGTTCTGACCAATTGGGGCTAATGATAATTGGTGTGGATATCAATTTCTCCTTCAAGCATTTGAATGTTGCCATACAAGCATCATCAAAGTAGAATTTCACTTCCTTCTCTAAGAGTTTACATAGCGGTTGGGCAATCTTTGAGAAATCCTTAATGAATCTCCGGTAGAAACCTACATGGCTCAAGAAACTGTGAATGCCCATTACTAAGATCGGTGGTGGTAGCTTCTCAATAACCTCAATTTTTGCTTTGTCAACTTTCAGCCCTTGTTGCGACACTTTATGCCCAAGGACAATGCCTTCTTTCACCATGAAATGGCATTTCTCCCAATTTAGGACTAGATTAGTTTCCACACACCTTTGGAGCACTCGCTCTAAATGTGTCAAGCATTCTTCAAATGTGNCCCCCCCCCCCCCCCACGACTGAGAAATCATCCATGAAGACTTCTAGAGAGTCCTCAACCATATCCGCAAAGATGGGCAACATGCATCGTTAAAAAGTTGTCGGTGCATTACAAAGTCCGAATGGCATCCTTTTGAATGCAAAGGTCCCGTAAGGGCATGTGAAAGTGGTTTTCTCTTGATCTTCTGGTGCGATAGATACCTGGTTGTATCCGGAGAATCCATCCAAAAAACAATACCACCCACTCTCTGATAACCTGTCAAGCATCTGGTCCATGAAGGGCATTGGAAAATGATCATTTTCAGTCCATGAATTTATCTTTCGATAATCCTTGCACACCCTCCATCCCGTTATAGGTCTACTCGGCACAAACTCTCTTTTAGCATTTCGGACAACTGTTATGCCACTTTTTTTTTGTACGCATTGCACTAGGCTGACCCATTTGCTGTCTGAAATCGGATAGATTACTCATACATCAAGCCACTTGATGATTTCCTTTTTTACTACCTCTTGCATCGGAGGGTTCAACCTTCGTTGATGCTCCACACCGGGTTTGCATTCACTGTCCAACCGAATCTTATGGGTGCAGATACTGGGTGGGATGCCCACGATATCAGCTATGGTCCATTCAATCGCTTTTATATGCCTCTGTAGTACTTCAACAAGCACTTTACCTGCCCTTCACTTAGATTTGCTACAATAATCACTGGCAGAGTGTTGTTAGTCCCCAAGAAAACATACTTGAGATGGGATGGGAGTACTTTCAGTTCTAGAGTTGGCGGCTCTTCAATTGATGGTTTTGCAGGTGGGTTGTCTCGGTTTTTTAGGTCAATATCCAACTTAATTGGATTTCATGCATATGCTCTTAACCCTGTTAGGGCTGCGATCATTTCATCATATTCCTGAATTTCCGATTCGTCATGATTTGCAAGTATTGACTCAAGAGGCTCATTCTTGCGCAGCAGATGGCTCACACTTGCCACCGCCTCATCTAGAACATCTTCAGTAGACACTACATGGATATCACTTGGTTTTTTCATGGATTTGCAGATGTTGAAAGTTACCTCATCGTCATTCACACAAAATTTCAACTTGCCGCTTTCAACATCCACTAATGTTCTGCCGGTTGCTAAGAATGGCCTTCCCAATATAATGGGGACCTCAACATCAATGTCACAGTCTAAAATCACAAAGTAAGCTGGAAATATGAACCGATCTACTTTGACTAAGATATCATAAAGGATTCCAACAGGATGCTTGATCGATCGATCTGCCATGAGAAGTCTCATTGTAGTTGCCTTTGGTTCTCCTAATCCAAGTTGCTTGTATATGGCATATGGCATCAAGTTGATGCTTGCTCCTAGGTCACATAAAACCTTGGCAAATTGGAGCATTCCAATAGTACACGGGATGGTGAAAGAACCAGGGTCTTCTCTTTTAGTGATTAACTCATTTGTCATGATCGCACTGCAACTATGAGGCACTTCAATCGTTTCATAATCCAAGATCCTCTTCTTGGTGACTAGATCTTCCATGAATTTAGTATACCCTGGCATCTCCAGCAATGCTTCCACCAAAGGAAGGTTGATGGACAACTTCTTGAACACAGACAAGAATTTTTTAAACTTCTATCTTTATTCTTCTTTTTCAAACGCTGGGGAAAAGGTGGAGGTATTTTGGGTAAGGGTTGTATTATTTTTGGAGTTTCATTGTGTTGATTCATTCCTTCTTGTGCTTTCATGCCGAGGTTTTGATGATCGGTAATTTCTACTTCTTCCCTACCCTGATTTTCCTCACGTTCTTATCCTTCATTACCTATCGCTACCTTCCCGCTACGGGTAATTACAACCAGCTCTCCTTCCTCATTTTCCTTTGGCATCTTGGTTGTTAGTTGGGCCGATAGGAGATTCAATTGACCTTCCAGCATATTGATGGCATGAGCATGAGAGTTCACTTTACTATTTAGTGAATAAAAATCATCTCTCATTCCTTTTAGCAAATCATCAAAGCCTTCAACTTTCTCAAGAATTCGTGTCAGTAGATCATTCACCCTAGGGCTACTATCACTCCCCCTTGATGTCGGGCTGTCACTCAATTGCTTTTGGTATTCTTCATGATCGTTATGCTCAGTCCACTCTTGGAAATATCGTCTAGGACCTTCACCTCTAGGGTGGTTCCAACCTTGATTTCCAACCCGCGGTTGATAGTGTAGGTGGAAACCCTCCTCATTCCTTCTGTGGTTCCAACCTTGATTCCCTCCCGATTTCAAGTTATCGGAAAAAGAACCCCCCCTCTGCACAAAACACTTCACAGTTGCCTTTCATGTGCTTGTGTAAATCTTACATCTGAGACATCATCTTTTTGATGTTTTCATCCCTCTTTTTCTTTATCGAGTTGCTCTTGTGTCAGCCTGAAACACAAAGAGGAAACTTCATCTTCTTTGGTGTACCAAGCTTGATTTACTCTCGCCATACCATCTAGTAGAAATGAGGCCGCCTCAAAGGGTTGTAGCATTATGCCGCCTTATACCAATTGATCAGCTATCCCTTTGTTGACTGAATCAAGACTTCGGTAATAATATTGGAGTAACAACTCACTTGGCATCCCATGCGTTGGGCATTTTCGCAGAGACCTTTTATATCTAATCCACGACTCATGAATTGGTTCACTAGCTTTTTTAAAAAAATTCTGAATGTCGTCCCTCAACTTCATCATTTTTTACGGGGGGAAGAATCTATTGTGGAAAGCTGTGACTAATTCTTTCCATGATGTGATAAAACTTTTGGGAAGCTCAGACAACCACGTAGTGGTTGCTCCTGTCACTGACAATGGGAATAAGTGAAGTCTGATGGCTTCTTGCGACCAATTTTTGAATGACAACGGAGCACATACGTCCAAGAAGCTTTGGATATGTTCATGTGAGTCTTCATGATCCAATCCTCTGTATAGTCCTCTTGAATGTATGAGATGCAGTGTTGTGCTAGTGACTTCAAAATTCACGTTTCCGCCACCCTGCGGCAAGCGAATTGCACCTATCTCACCCAATGGAGCGGGATCATAAACACTATTAACATCGTCAATGTCATCTCGATGCAAGTCAATATTCACTGGGTTGTTTGCGTGGCAACCGTCCCCTACGTTCTCACTCATAATTTATGTTTTCAACACAAACAAGCGAAGCAAAGCTAAAAATTAAGTTAGTAAACTACGAATGAGAACGAAAATTCTATTAAGCGGAAAAAATCTAAAATAACACCACTCCCTGACAGCGGCGCCATTTTGATGTTTATCGTGACCAACGACACTATCATATTGTATGAGTGTCTACGATCGTCTATAATATAGTAACCCAACCAAGGGTTGGGGTCGTGTCCCAAGGGAGCGGTTTTGAGAATCAGTAGCCAATTAGAATTTCGTTTGAATTAGTCGTAGCTAAAAACATTTGCGATAAAATACATTGTAAATTAAAAGGGGTGACACAGAAGTGTCAAATATCAAAAGGGGTTTTGTAACAAGTGATAAAACAGCAAAATAAACAAGAAAATCAAGTATGGGGAAGGTTATTGGGATGTGACCGCAATATAAGTTGAGATAAATCGTTGGGTACATGCTTTCAATAGGAAATTTGCAAGACAATAGTGACTAGGCTAAGCTTTAAATGGAAATAAGTTCCCTCTCGGGCAACTTACCCCGTTTCAAATGTGTTCCTCTCGGACACCCATTTGCCTCATGAAGACCAGTCTACGCCTTACCCCACTCACTCCCTCAAGCTGAGTGTTAGGATATGGGACTAGGGCTCACCCTCTTGGGCGGAACCTCATGTCGACCCACTCCTTAGGCCATCAGTCTAATGGCTTTGGTTTCGCGACCTCTCTCTCGGGCAAGTCGAAAACACATGGGTGGCTTTGTATTTGCAACTACAAACCCTTTAGATTAAACCACAACCACTAGGTGAAATCACCATTAAAATACATCTAACCTATCAGCAAGCAAGACCCAACAAGAATATCGACCCATATTTGCTAAATCACACCCCAATAATGGAGGTTTTTAGCCACACATCAAGAAATAAGAAATTATACCTAACATGATAAAGAAATCAACAGGGTATAAGAAATTAAACCTTGAATTAACCTACGGAAGAAGAATAAAGAAGACCCACTTCCAACTTGGGGAAGATAAACTCCTTTCTTCAAGTCTCCACAAAACCCTCTCCAAACTTGAGAGAAAAATACAAAAAAATACTATAGACTAATAATATTTTTTACTCTGAAATTGTTCCACACTAAGACTACAACTCTAACTAGTATTTATTGTTTTCACAGATTGTGCTACGGAGGATCGTTCGGCGACATTAGTCGAGATCGCCGATGAATTCGGCGATCCGCCCTTTAATCAGCTCATCGCCTTCAATGTCTTGCCTTCAACATCCTCAAATTCTAGATCATTGGGCGATACAGTACTGCTTCATGGAACTATTCGGTGACTCGCGGACTTCTCCTTTCCTCGCCTTTCGATCCACTTCCTTCAAGGCTTCGCGTACTGGAACAAAGGGAGGTGCATGTCAATTCGGCGACTTGCCAAGTTGGACTCGGCGATCCGCAGACTTTCATTTCTTGTTCTTTTCAGCCTTTTTTTTCTCCGTTTTGTGCCTAAGTGTCCATGCTTCCAGTAAAACTTCAAATACCTGAAACTTAAGCATTTTAATCAGGTATTGAGACAAAACAAGCATTCGAGGATACTATTTCTATTAAAATAAAGCCCTAAATGAGTCCAATTTGTGGACTCATCAGTAAGCATCTACATCGAGCTACTAGTCACTACAAATGTGTGCCCCGGAGGGAAAGGGGGTAGGACAAGAGGTCTATTAGAGTCGGCAATATTTATGTTGCCCCTATAGTTGTCATGCAGTCGTGGGAATGGTGGACCATGCACCCTCACTGCATCTCCCAATTGATTTTCAGCTAGAACCTGGTTATCCCCACTAACTACCTTCGGAGGTGGCAACTCAACTTTGTCACCTAGATTGCCTCCTATATGATTAACTTGAACTCATTGATTGTTCATTCTTTGCAAAGTTTGGTTCAACTCTGGATAGTAAGGAGTAAGTGGTTCACATTGGCTTCGTGTACTTGGCATACACTAGAGTCAGAACATGAGAGAGATAAAAACAAAAACAAAAAGTAAAATTAGGAAATATTTGACTAAAGCTCAATAATGTAGTTAAAATAAATATAAAAGCCAAATTCCCGGCAGCGGCGCCAAAATTTGATACGCTCAAATTACACCTCCATAAAGAAGCAAAAGCGATCATTATCAAGTGGAACCCAACTTGTATGTTGGGGTCGATCCCACGAGGAAAACTGGTTTAGACTTCACTTTAACCAACAATTATATTTGTTTAGTCAAATTACTTCCAGAAACAAGTAATTAAAGGGGGAGGGATTTGTGAAAAAAATTGTAAGAATTCAGTAAGTATTCAGTAAACAAAAGTCAATTTTGGTTGTTATCAAGATGAGAGAATTAACTAGGGTATATGTGTTCCCCATAAGCTCATAATCCTAGTAATAGCAATCTTTTCCTAGTGTACTACATGCAAAGTGATAAGCTCGGTATCTCTAAATCCTTGGTCCGGCATCTAGGGAATTTCACCCCGCACCTTGGTCCGACTACGTGTGTATAATTTACTAACCCTTACCTTTACCTCATATTAGACATCACATCAATATTTGGGTTAGTTATTACTTCGCACCAATAGACACTAGACTATTAGATAGTATCACACTTAATCTATGTTGATAATTCTTTTCTTGTTGATTACCTCCTTGGTCCGACAAGTAGCAACAAGGTGAGTTCTAACGTTGCGCATTGTTAACAAGACTTTTAAATGAAAGAATTATCAATGCATGCAAAATACTATTCAAGAATTGTTTATTTACTATTCATACTTTGTTAATCGCTCATGGTTTCGACAACCCTAGTTGTGGAGTTTAGGTACCCATAATCATATGAACACAATTCATTGTTTTAGATGAAAGATTTATGAACTTACGTAATTGTGAATAACAAACCCGGAATTTCAACTTGAATCTCACAACCAAAACCTTTAAAATCAACTTAGGAAATCAAGAATTGCTAGGTTTGCGAAAATTAATCCCAAGTCACAAAGTAGAACTAAAGTAAGAAAATCTAACCCTCAAAAATGAGGTTTACATACCCTATTTATAGAAAATAAGTAAGAAAAGTTTGTTCAGGCACGCGTCTTCATTCCACGAGACTGACTAACGGACCGTCAATAGATCTACGGTCCGTGAGTCCCTTCCATCAGCCATGACTTGGAAAATATTCCAGCTTCCAAAAATCAGCTTCTCTGAAGCAAACGACGGAACACCAGTACCGTCGATCCCTCTCCGTAGCTCCATACTTGGAATTTTCCAAAAATCAGGTACTGGAACCCTCACAGTCACATTCTACGGTTTAGCAGTACGGTTCGTAGATCAATCTACGGACCGTCAATGGTCACCGTGGTTCCACACTTAGTCAGATTCCTTGATTCTCCTTACTTGCCATGCTGATCTACGGTCACCATCTACGGAGCGTCAATGGACCTACGGTCCGTAGATACCCTTTTCTACACATCTTTCAGTTGTCTCTTTATTTCCGTGCCTAAACATCTTTCCTACAAAACATGATAAAAACACATAAAAACCAATACAAAAAGGCCCTAGACACACACAACTCTTAAGTGAAATGTAGTAAAAATACCGTAAACTCACGGTATATCAACACCCTCAACTTAAATTTGTTGTTTGTCCTCAAGCGACACACTAAGACTCTGAACGACACTTGTATAGAAGCAAGCAATTTAAGCACAAGCAATCACATGGCTCTCTATCCCAACTCTCTTTTCGTGTGCAAAATTTGTTCTCGTAGACTCGACAAGCTAATTCATGCGGATCAAAATATGACAAAGATCGACCAACCAACACACAACATACACTATTGTGGCATATTTATTCAAGCAAAACTCTTAAGTGAAATGTAGTAAAAATACCGTAAACTCACGGTATAACACTGTACTGACAACTACCTTATCCATCTTTTTAAGGAATCCAACGTCTCCGGATGTAATGTCATCAACTTTTGTGGCATATTTATTCAAGTAAAACTTTGCGTCAACAAAGTGTGATTCAGCTTCAGTGAATGAATTATCATCTACAATAATCCTTTTTGCAACTTCATCCTCATAATACATCAAACATTGGTGGTAGCTAGATGGGATTACTTTGTTCTCATGTATGCACGACCTACCAAGCAAAATGTTATAAGAAGTCTTTGCATCAATTACATGTACTCACACACTTGACTGCAACTCTATGATGGTGAGGTCTATTTTGATGGTCCCTATGGCCCTCCTCCTTGATTGAATCCTTGGATCATTAAGCGACTTTCAGTAAGATCTGTTGTTGATATCCCAAGTTCTTTCATTGTGCGAAATTTGAAGGATGTTAATTCCAGATCCTCCATCGATTAGGATTGTGTTCACCCTTTTCTCACGTGAAAAACCAACCATGAATAAAGGGTGATTATGATGTGTGTCACCAAACAGAAGATTATCATCAGAGAATGTGATTTTGGCCATACATGCATTATGACTTTGGAGCATATTTTGGTGATGGACATGATACAGTTCCAACTTCAGGAGATGACTTTGGAGCATCTTTTGGCGATGGACATGATGTAGTTGCATATTTCGCTTCCTTCTCATCGACATTACAACATAGAGCCTTTGTGCCATCGCTTGTGAACTTGGTGTAAAACCAACTTGGCAAATATTCTTCTAATGTAATTGGTCGATGCAGCTCTTGGCAGTGGTGCACCTTTATTTCCTCCTTCTTTAATGCACAATCAAAGTTTTGGTTTTGGGTCTCCTTACTATCTTTTCCCTAACATGTTGCTTTGTTGAATTCTTATGCGAACTCACTTTTCGGTGTTTACAGTGAGTCACGAGAGTCCAGCTCAATCATCAAGATCATTTGTTTGGTCTTCATATTTTCTTGTCGATCTTTCTCCTACGGGAGCCAAATCACTTAGTATAGGAAGAGACAACAAATTATTTACATCAATGGGCTCAAAGTCTCCAAACTCAATCATTTTTGTCTAATTAATGTTTGGAATGTCTTGCTCCCTATTTCCTTCAACAAAATTGAAGGTCATGACCAGATTGGGTAAGGCAGAAGCAACACTGACTTGATTTGAACTCAATTTCTCATCTTCAAGTTCAATCTTCCCTTCGCAAGCTAAGTCCATGATTTTATCCTTGAAGACGAAGCATTCCTCGAAGGGTGGCCAACCAACCGGTGGTATTTGCAATATTTTGGATCATCACTCCTCCCTGCTTCATTTGGTCATTTCATCTCTGGTAACTCAAAAAGTTTCATCTCAAGGAGTTCATTAAAGATTGCGGAAACATCTGAGTCAAGAAACGAATAGTCCTTCCTCTGCATTTCCTTCAAGGTCAGCTTTTTATTTGACGTTCCTTCAAAAGAATTATCTTTTGCTCTCTGCGTATTGTCCACCTTTGTAGTGAATATCACATGAGAAGCATTGACGTTCATGGATTCTTTGTTTTCAGTATTTGACAAATATTTTCCCACTTTCTTGAATTCTTGCCTTTCTTTACCTTTGCGGAGTTCATGGACATGTGGTGTTTCAGTTCCAACCGACGACATGCTTAACTCCATATCATGAGTGTGAGTGGCCAATTCTTCAAAAGTTTTAGGCTTTATGCCTTGCAAAATATAGCGAAGACCCCAATGCATACCTTGAATGCACATCTATATGCCCGAAGCTTCACTAAGTCTATCTTTACAGTTCACACTTGCATGCCTCGATCGGTTGATGAAGTAAAAAACCGACTCTTCATTTCATTGTCATGTGTTTGTAAGTTCCATTATGCTTACAGTGTGTCTTGTGCTATAGAAGCGGTTGAGAAATTCTTGCTCCATTTGTTCCAAACTATCAATGGAACCAGACTCAAGGTCTGTGTACCAATCGAAAGCATTACCCTTAATGGAGTAGACAAATTGTTTGATGAGGTAATCACCGTATGTTCCAATATTGTTGCAGGTTTCAATAAAGTATGCCATATGTTGCTTTGGGCTACCCTTGCCATCGAACTTCTGAAATTTTAGAGGTTGATAACCACAGGCATTTTCAAGCTATCAATCCTTGTAGTGTATGGCCTTGCGTATGTCGATGAGGATTTTGTAGCAACCTTGTACTTATCTTTAATGGTCCTCATGAGGAACTCCTTGATTTGGTTGATTGGGATCGTTCCTTCAGAGGAAACTTAGATCTCTTTAGCATGTTCCACTTGCTTTGTGGGCCGATCGACCGTCTCTTGTACGTGCGGACGTTTTCCAGGTGCATGACTTGATTACTCATCCATCATGGCCTCCACCCTATCAGTCAGTTTAACAATTCGAGCATCTTGATCTTGAACATACTTGGTCAAGCCTTCAATAGCTCTTGTCAAGCTCACAAGTTGTTCTTCTACAGATAAAGCGTTAGTCACCATCGCGTGCATTACCATAGTAGGTGATGGAGAATAGCGTTGATTTTCTCAAACATGACATGCAAACATGTTATATGGGGTAGATCCCGTGCTTAAGACATCATCATCGGCTGAAGCGAATGGCTTTTTGTATGTAGAGAGGCTCAATTAGGCAAGAACCCTCTCGACCATTTTGGCGATGTCTTCTTTTGCGGCTTTTGCAGGAGACTTCAAACGTTTTAGAGACAAACAAAAGACAATAGCGGATTCGAACGACACTCGTGAGCCTTGTTGTCCCAGCAATTTGGCTTGGTTCCTTGTGATAGGTCTCATACTTCCCACAGTAACATCAAGGATGTTTTCCACAATGAAGCAGAATTTGGATCCATCAGTTTTTGTAGATGCAGATGCGAATCCAGATACGGATAAGGATGTAGATGCGGATTTCGATACATACTCATATTTCAAGTTGATATTCTTGGAAGCCATCTCAGTGTTATGGAACTTTGATTTTCGAGGAGAAAAGATGAGAGGTAAAGATTGTTCCACTGGGCGTGCCAATTTGAAAGCGTCTAAAGTTTTAATCCTGAAATACAGCAAACATGAGAGGAAAATAACAAGCAAACAACAGTATTTGTATTTGAATTAATGAGAAGGTTACAATCTTTATAAAATCTCTTTAAAAAGATATGTAATCCCCTGATTCTTCTCTTCACTTATGTTCTTGATTTGATGAAAAACTTGCGGCTCAACACGTGAAGCGAATACTTCTTTGTATGCGGAAGACTTGCAGATCACCACTGAAGAGCAAGGATTCTCTATGTATTTCAATGTTACGTATATGTCTTTTCTGGTCTTATGAAGACCTCTTTATATAGGCTTGAGCTAGGATTTTAGGGTTATTTTGGTCTGAGCAATTTTGGCCCTTCGGCTTGAAGAACATGAGTTGAGCTCATCTTGTCAACTTAACGGACTGGCCCAAATGTAATTTGGACTTGATTTAAGTCATATAACTTTGACTTAAATATTAATTCGACTTTACTAACCATTAATTTGACTTGATCAACGTATCATGAATTTAAGACTTAATCCAAATTTAATATGGATTTATCAATAAAACTTCACTATCTACAATAATTCAAGAAATTGACCTCGAAATTCTTAGATGACATATGAACAAGTGAATATCATATTTTCTTACCATGGATACCATAATTTACCTCTTTCATTTCTTTTTCTTCTTTTCGACATGTCCACTTATGTTCATTGCATTCAGAATAGTTGGATAAAACAACGTGTATGGTTTCCAATTAATGAACAACTGACTAGAGCATAGAAAATGTGACATGATAATATTTTTAAAAAAATAGAAGAATCAGACTGAAAGTAAATTGTGACATCCCTAGTGAGTTTGTTTGATGCAACAATTGTTGGGTTAGGCCTATTCTTGATGCACATTTATTTAATATGCTTAATGAAAAAAAATCTAATATAAATTCATCATTAGCGCTAATTCATAATGTTGAAAACAAAGTGTTTGACAATGTTTACAAAGCCATATATATTGTTGGTAGTTATTTCATAGTAATTGTTTTTGTAAAATTTATTTAGCATTTAATAGAATTTCATTAGATTAATTGATTTTTAATGTCATTTGATTGTTCCTCTCAATCAAATTTGGAAGAAGCCGTAAGTGGTTCCATGTTTCGCTATCATTTTTTTGTCAATTCCAAAAAATGATTAGTTTTAATTCTTTTCTCATTCACTCTGTTTTTCTTGCATTTTTAGACATAATTAAGCAAATAGGTCAATAGTATAAAAAATTAAATATCTGGAAGCTGGAGTATGTTTTTCTTACATTCGGTCTAGTGAATTTTCAAACTATAATAGAAAGGAAAAGATTAATTTATACCATTAGAGAGAGCGTCTCTGGTATAAATTCATCCAAAACAAAAGGGTAAAAAAAATTAATTCAATCACAAGGAAATTATCGATATATTTTCTGATAAATATCGCTAATGAAACCAATTAAATTGTCTCTGTGTAATCTCTTTTAACTTTTAACTTTTAACTTTTAACTTTGCACGCACAAGAAAAGGACGCATCTTTTGAACTGTAGACCTAAAACCACCACTTACTGCCATTGATTGCACTGGTGGCCGGTGGACAGCCTCCACTGGAGGTTGCTCCGTCCACATCCACAATAAAACCCTCTCCTCTAACCACAAAGTTCACAGAAGTACTAAAACCAGATTACAACCCAATGCCAATTCAGAGGAAGAAAGTGGTTTACCTACACGGTGAGCCACAAATCACTTGGAAGTCGTCAGAAGTTCAACAGATGATCATACAAGAGAATTTACAATATGCAATTCTAGGAAAGCTCTCTTATGATAAGCCAGATTTACATGAATTACGTAAAGTAATCCCAGTACAATGCGAGATCAAAGGGCCATGAAACATAGGACTATTAGAAAACAGACATGTTTTAATTGGAGGATTATGTGAAGATGATGTCGACCCCAACATACTATTTGAAATTTTGAAGGTGCACAACCTGTACTGTCAGATGAGACCATTGAAGTGGAATCCTTGGTTTGTTCCAGAAGAGGAGCCATCAATAGCAGTAGCATGGATTAGATTTCCAGACTTGTCGCCTAATTTCTTTGCTAGAGAAGCTGTCTTCTCACTAGCCTCTGCAATTGGAAAACCATTAACAGTAGATATGGCGACACAAAACAAGACTAGACCTAGTTGTGCAAAGGTTAAAGTGGAGGTAGATTTATTAGCACAACATCCACAGAGGATTAAAATTGCAGAAGAGGATGAAGTCACAGGAAAAGTAAATTCTAAATGGATCACAATCAAGTATGACTATTTGCCAAAATATTGCAGTCATTGTAAGCTACAGGGACATAGAGAAACTGAATGTCGTGCATTACACCCTGGAAAGGCAATTTAGAGAAAACCTTGAGGAAAATAAGGACAAAATGGGAACAACAGTAACTCAGACCAAAATACTAAGTAGTAGTAAAGTTGTTGGTAACACACAAAGAAAGCAGGAATGGATGCAGCGAAGAAATAAATATGCAAAAGATAAAAGGGGAAGGATAATAGAGATGTACAATGTCAAAAATAAAGTGGAAGCTGAAAAACATACCGAAGGAATCAGCACTAATAATGCCTTTGCAACTCTGCAAAACAATGACAAATCAGATGATACAAGGGATGCTACAAGTGCAACAAAGGGGACCAAGGAGACTGAAGAGAACAAGGACAGGGAAGAAGAACTTAGCAGCAACAAATCTGAAGAAGAAAGAGACATCAACAAGCAAATGGGAACAAGGCAATGGGTGGATATTAATTTTAAAAAAGACAAAGGGACAGAGGAGAATCAGATAACTCAACCACAAGTTAGTTCTAACAGTAAACATGATGTAGGCAGTGAAACACCTACAAATAACACAGGCACACAGGAGAAAAGCACATGTGAAATAAGTTCAAAGGAGAAAGTCATTCAGAAAAAGAAAACTCAAGGGGAAAATAAGACAGATGAGTTAGGGAACAGAGAGCAGACAACAAGTCAGAATCAGCTAGAATTAACAAAGCAACAGAACACACATGATGAAGAAAGGATAGAGGCAGTAGATACAACAGAACGGGACATTTTAGATCCTGACAAGGAAGAAATTGATGCTTCCTTGGCAGAAATAGAAATGCAAAACAACAACATTAGAAGTGAGAACATTGAGAAGGAAACATTGGAGAAGAATATAAAAGAGGTGGCTAAAGCAGGAGACAATTCACCAAGACATACAAGGGCAATGGAGGAGAGTCATCTAAAAAAAAAGGTGGAAAATCTCAAAAAGATACTTCACAAGCAACAAGACAACTACCAAAGAGGCAAGCTGCCACCAAACACAGTCATTAATGACGAATAAGATCCTTCTATGGAATATTAGGTCAGTCAATACTCAACAAGCGTTTGAGAGACTGACTAATTTAAATAGAAGAAACAATTACTGGTTAATAGGTCTGATGGAACCTTTTCAAGATTCATCAGATTTGGAGAGATATAGAAGAAGATTGGGTCATGATACTGCTTTGGTAAATTGCTCTGGTCAAATATGGATATTCACAAAAGATGTACATGTAGATGTTATAGAAGATTCTACACAACAAATGACATTAAAAGTGGTACATCAAAACATGGGAGTTGAGGCATTGGTCACTGTAGTGTATGCATCTTGTAATGCAATTAACAGGGAAGAGCTATGGAACTCAATACAACATATCTCTAGTCACTTTTCCTTACCATGGTTGGTAGGAGGTGATTTCAATGTAATACTTTCTCCTGAAGAAAAAATGGGTGGGTTGCCAATCTATTATCAAGAAAATGAAGATTTTGCCAATTGTATTGCTACTAGTGGTCTATATGACCTGGGATACACTGGAAGCACTTACACATGGTGGAATGGAAGATCAGAGGATGCATGCATCTTCAAAAGGTTAGCTAGAATTTTGGGAAATCAAAGATTAATGAACTTGTTTCCAACTATGAAGGTCAAGCATCTTATTAAAAAAGGGTCAGATCACTCTCCATTAGTGTTGAAATGTTCACAGAATACTGAGGAAATTATCAAACCATTCAAGTTCTTAAACTTTTGGACTAAGCATTCCTCTTTTGAAAAGCTAGTAGAGGAGCATTGGAGACTTGATTTTTGTGGTAACCCTTTTTACATGGTACAACAGAAATTGAAGAGGCTGAAACATGCTCTCAGATCTTGAAGTAAGGAAACATATGGTGATGTGTTTCAGCAAATTGCAACACTAGAGGATGTAATACAGGATCATGAAGTCAGATTTGAAAAATCTCCAACCTTACATAACAGAGAAGAGTTACATAAAGCTGAAGCAGAATTAAGCAGATACTTACATCTTGAAGAAGAATACTGGAGACATAAATCAGGTCTGAAATGGTTTCAAGAGGGAGAAAATAATACCAAATTCTTTCATTCATATGTAACGGGAAAAAGGAAAAAGTTGAAGCTAAATAGAATACAAAATACTCAAGGAGATTGGCTTACAGAGGAAAGAGACATAGCTGCTGAAGCCATAAGATACTTTCAGGAGCAATTTATAGAGGATCAATCTCAAAAAGATTTCTCTTTAGTAAATCATATTCCTAGTTTGGTAACAGAGGAGCAAAATCAAAAGCTGGAGGAATTGCCAACAGAAGAAGAGGTTAAAGCAACAGTATTTGGGTTAAATATAGAAAGTGCATGTGGTCCAGATGGATTTATAGGTATTTTCTATTAGACATGCTGGAACATCATAAAAGAAGACATCATTAGAATAGTAAGGGCCTTCTTTGTAGGCCAAGAGGTTCCTAGATATATTACTCACACAAATTTGGTCTTAATACCAAAAAGGACCAGGTGCATACCTATGCAGATGTAAGACCAATTAGCCTGAGTAACTTCAGTAATGAAATAATTTCTAGAGTTATACATGAGAGATTAAAGAATATTCTGCCTACTATCTTTTTTGTAAACCAGACAGGTTTTGTTAAAGGAAGAAATATAGTGGAAAATATTCTTTTGGCACAGGAGATTATAAGGGATATCAGGATGAGGACAAAAACAACAAATGTGGTAGTAAAACTAGATATGACCAAGGCATATGATAGGCTATCATGGGTATTCCTCAATAAAGTTCTGAGACAATTTGGGTTCTCTGAAGGTTTAATTGACATGGTATATAGACTTCTGTCCAATAACTGGTACTCAATTTTGATAAATGGGTAGACTCATGGATTTTTCAAGTCATCTAGAGGAGTCAAGCAGGGAGATCCATTATCACCGGATCTTTTTATAATTGCAGCAGAAGCACTAACGAGGGGTTTAAATGCTCTGTGGGAAAATGAAGAATTCAAAGGATATGGTCTACCCAAATGGAGCCCAAATATTAACCATCTTTCTTATGCAGATGATACAATTTTTTTGTATCGGCCGACAAGAAATCAATGAAGATGATGATTAGGGTACTAAGAAGATATGAAAACTCTTCAGGTCAGCTAATTAATTTGGAGAAGAGTGCATTTTATGTACATGAAAAGGTTAATTCAAGACTGATAGGAAGCATCAAAAGACTAACCAACATAAAACATGGAGCTTTCCCTTTCACATACTTGGGATGTCCTATATTCTATGGAAGAAATAAGACTTCCCACTATGATTCAGTGATTAAAAAGGTGGGAAAAAGAATACAGGTATGGCAAGGAAAAATGTTATCATTTGGTGGAAGAGCTGTTCTAATTTCACATGTGTTGCAGAGTATTCCTATACATTTATTGTCTGCTTTATCTCCTCCAAAAGGGGTGATAAGACAGATACATATGATGCTCAATAGATTTTTCTAGAAAAACACTACAGACAGTAAAAGGAAGCACTGGATAAGTTGGGATAAATTATGTCTACCTATGGAGGAAGGAGGAGTTGGTTTTAGATCTCTTGCTTATATATCTAAAGCACTATTTTGCAGATTATGGTTGATTTTCAGAACAAAGACTACACTTTGGAGCTCTTACATGGGTAATAAATACTGTAAAAAGTTGCATCCAGTAATTGCTCAAAGTAAGGGAGCATCCGCCACATGGAGAACAATGATCAAGATTAGAGAGTTGGTAGAACATCATATATGGTGGCAAATTAAAGGGGGAGACTCAAGTTTTTGGTTCAATAACTGGACAACTCAAGGAGCGCTATATTACTTCAGTCATGAAACCAGTCAAGAGGAAGAGATAGAGGTCAAGGAATTTGCAGATCAACTGGGTTGGAAAGTAGACAAACTAAGAAAGTGGTTATCAGAAGATATTGTACAACACTTATTGAAAACAATCCCAAGTCCAACTTTTGATGGTATACTGGACAGAACATGGTGGATGCTTGAAGAAAGTGGAAAATTCACAGTTCAAAATGCCTGGGAGTATGTGAGAGGAAAGAGAGGCAAAGTAGATTTCTTAACATGTGGGAAAAGAGACTTCCATTAAAAATATCTTTCTTTATTTGGAGAGTTTGGAAATATAGAATACCCAATGATGATATATTGATGAGAATGGGGTGACATGTCATCAAGATGTTGGTGCTGTGATAATCCAACACAAGAAACTGTGGAACATCTTTTTTTTAACCTCTCCAATAGCTTATAAGCTATGGAGGATATGTTTGCTCATTTTGCCGGTCTAAGATTAGAAGGACAAAACCTAAATCAAGTGCTAATAACATGGTGGACAGCACACACAGGTCACAAACTTCAACAAATTATGAAGATTATGCCTGCAATTATACTTTGGGAAATATGGAAAAGAAGAAATATCATCAGACATGGGGAAACATGACATATAATAAACTTTTCTATCAGGTTACACTCAATGTATGGCAATTTGCAAGATCAAGTTTTCCAAGTCTGAAACAATTTCCCACCAACTGGTCAGATATGGTAAAATTCTTAGAGAATTACAAGCCAAGGATATACTACAAAAAGATCATATGGATGCCCCCAAATTCAAATACTATAAAGTGCAACACAGATGGAGCAAGTAAGGGCAATCCAGGCAAGAGCTCTCATGCTTATTGCCTAAGGGATCGGGAAGAAAATTTAATCTATGCACAAGCAGAGGAGATACCAGAAACAACTAACGAGGAAGCAGAAGCAGTGACAATAAAGAAAACAATATATCACTGTAAAACAAGGGGATTTTCGAGAGTAACAATAGAGACCGATTCATTGCTATTGAAAAACATACTACAAGGAAATTGAGAGATACCATGAAACATTAGAATTATAGTGGAAGAGACTCTATCCCTGATGCAATATTCTACTGTTAATATTGAACACATTTATAGGGAAGGGAATACATTAGCCGACTACTTAGCTAATTATGCATTTGAAGTGACAGGGAGACAACAATTTAATACATACAGCGAGCTACCATTGCAGGGGAGGAAAATCCTCAACTTGGACAAACACTCGGTGCCGAATTTAAGAATCAAGAACCAGGCAATCAGGTGAACAACACACAAATAATTGATGATCAGGAGTAGATACATTACTAGAAGACAGTAAAGAGTTCACAGGCACGGTAAACGAAGCCAGAGCACACAACTACGCTGCTCATGGAAAACAAAGCCAGAGCACAACAACTACACTACTAACACAGGTTACAAATCTAAAACAAGATAAGTGTAAGGCGAAAAACAAGGGTATGAGGACAAGATTCAAAGAAGATAACTCTGTCATAGATGAAACCATACAACAACAAGGGACTACCTGGAAAATCGACAAACAAAAATGAAAACAATTGAGAAATGCAGATTGAGGAATTGAAAGGAAAGGAAAAAGGTGAACTTACTGGTTAAGTCCGCAGAAGCTCACCATCTGCTTTGAGAGAGACATGACTTTCCTAATTTCAAATGGTAATTTTTGTGGCTTTGTTTTTTATTTTATTTTATTTTAGCTTTAGTTTGTCTTTTTCTTAGCTTTTGGGTCCACCACTATTGGGTTGGGCAAATCTCTCCTCTTTTTCACTTAATCTATAAAATGGCCCATGGCCAATATTTTAATTTTTTTTTAAAATATCGCTAATGAAAGGAAAGTTAATGATCAAAACTCATAATGGACAATCCCACCAGATTCTTGCACACATAAATAACTTACAAATATTAGAGTACTACATTCTCATAATTTTGCATGATTCATAAAATTATCTGACTCGTTAGATTGCCAATAAAAGCAAGAAAAACATAGATAAGAAATCAAGCAAATTAAGATCCCCTACGAATTTAGTTATAAAATCAAAAGTTAAAATTATATTCATGAAAACCACATTATATAAACATCAAGGAATAAAATAAAATAAAAAGTGAGAAAAGATCGGCTTGGTAAAATAGAAATAATGAATATGAGTATTTATATATTTTTATATAACCACCTCTAACAATATAATAAGAAGGATCACAAATAAGAGTGGTAAGGAAAAGTTTGAGGACTTTGACTATGCGTATGACAAAAACACTCTCACTTTACTCTTCATTTTATAGAAGATGCAAAAGAATATGAAAAGACAAAAATAATAATAGAACGGGTGAAATCTTAAAGATTAAAAAGTAAAAATAAGATATAAAATGAATTTTATAATTAAATTTCAGATATCCTATACAATTCTTACACTCTTTTCGTTCAAAGTAGTTAAAACTATCCATATGATAACAACGTAAAAAAAAAACCTTTTGGGTCAAAAATAAATTGGTCATATAGCTTTAAGGGTTATTTCGTAATTCAATTTTTAACTTGAGAGATTTCCACGTAAAATATAGTATGATATGATATGATGATATATGTAAATTTTACACTAAAATTGTTGATCACCCTGTATTCCTATGAGACTTAGAACAAGAACTTTGATGAAGTTGATAAGAAACAATAAAGTTTAAAGAGTATTTTCAAAACTAGAAAAATTAAAACTAGTAGAGAAAATTGAATCAGAAACAGATTAGAAATAATATACAAAATATTTTTTTCAAAGAAGAAAGTCGAGCCCACTGAATGTAGAGTGTTCCCTTAAGAAGATTATTCCCCTCAAGTACCCGAGGTTAATGGAATATATCCTCCCAGGATAGAACGATCGTACTCATCGGTGTATCGGTACCTAAAACCACGGTGTCAGTAAATCACTCAACGGCAGTAAAGTACACTTTGAATACTAGATTTAGTAGTAATAGAAGAAGTCCAGAAAAATTAGTTCTACTAAAATGAGAGGAAATCCCTCAATTTATAGAAAACAAAGGGTATTGTGAAAAGGTTCTTATTGTGCCTTACCGGAAAGGTAACAAACCTTTGAAAAAGTCACAATATTTCGGAAAGATCACAACCTTTCATAAAAGTTGCAACTTTTCATAAAAGTCACAATTTTTCATAAAAGTCACAACTCTTCATAAAAGTCGCAACTTTTCATAAAAGTCACAACTCTTCATAAAAGTCGCAACTCTTCATTTCCATTCACACCTTTTAAAACCCAACAATCCCCCGCATGAATGGGGAATGACTCCAAGACAAAGAAGCGGACAAGTATGTGTACTTTACAAGCAAGAATTAATTGCATCTGGATAAGTAAGTTTCCCCTTGGACTTTCCGTAGTGAATATATGTCGGATATACTCGATCAATCGGTAGATGCGATGTCTTTGAATCATCGAGCTTTGGTGTATACCTAGACAACCATATGTCACACAATTAACCATTTACCGTTTATAGTTCTTACAGTTGTGTTCGTTTCCGCCATGAACACCTCCTGATTTCATGAGTGTATAGAGAATAGGCTTTTGACAAAAAATTCTCTTTGAAGCGGCTTACACTTCACACTCACATAGGTGATTTATAATTGTGTCATCTCGTAGATACACTATTTGGTCAAATCTACCAAACTTAGCAAATCATTAAAAACTTTAAGCTTTATTAACTCATTAACAAGCTTTAATGTTTTAACCTCGTTCCTGAACATTGTCTTCATCATGAGAATGGATTGAGTTGATTGACAATGTCGAACCGTTAGTCACAACTTTGTTTTTCTCCTTGAATCTAGATCTTGGGATCTCCAGTCTGCTAGATAGAGTTACCGCCATTAATGACTTGTCCTAAACTGTAAACTCATTCCCTTAGATGATCTTTCAACTTTCTCTCTAGTTAGGTCTTTTTGTAAGTGGACCCGACACATTATCCTTTGACTTTACATAGTCAATTGAAGAAATTCCACTAGAGAGTAGTTTTCTAACGGTATTATATCTATGTCTTATATGACGAGACTTTCCGTTATACATCATGATACATGCCCTACATATTGCATCTTGACTATCAAAGTGTATGCAGACTGATGCCAAAGGTTTGGACCAAAAAAAAATATCTATCAAGAAATTTCGGAGTCTTTCAACTTATTCACCGGTCTTATATAGAGCACCTAGCTCAGAGATCATTGTAGAGCTAGTGATACATGTCTTTTTGGAAGATTTCCAAGAGACTTCTCCTCAACTAAGAGTAAATACAAATTCACTCATGGATTTTACTTCATTTGATCCCGGTGATCCAATTTGCATCACTATATCCTTTCAATACTACTGGATATTGTTATTATGCAAGAAATAGTTTTGAGTATGTTTTAAACACCCCAAAACTCTTTTCATTGCCATCCAATGAGTTTGATTGGGATTACTTGTGAACCGACAGTTTACTAATAGCACATATTATATCTGATCGCGTACACTTTTTAATATACATCATACTTCCCAATACTCTAGCACAATTCAATTGTGAGTCACTTTCGTCTTCACTCATTTAAAATGCAAAGCCCACATTTATTGGAGTCTTGACAATATTGAAATCCAAATATTTTAACTAGTCAAGTATCTTTTCGATGCAATGAGACCATGACAATGCTAAACATTATGGAGTTCTAAGAATTCTTATACCTAAGATCGCACAGCAACTCCAAGATCTTTCATAGCAAACTTGCTTTCTAGCATACGTTTAGTAGCATTTATATCACTAGTGTCTCTACTAATGATCAACATGTCATCAATATACAAACAAACAATGACCTTGTGATTTTAATGTAAACACATTTATCATTTTCATCATTCTTAAATCCATTTGCCAACATGATTTGGTCAAATTTCTTATGTCACTGTTTGGGTGCTTGTTTTAGTCCATATAGTGACTTAACAAGTTCTCACACATTCTTTTCTTTACCAGGAACCACAAAACCCTAGGGTTGTTCCATGTAAATTTCTTCCTCCAATTCTCCATTCAAGAAAGTTATTTTCACATTGATTTGATGAATTTGGAGGTCATATAATGTTTTTGTCTAAAGCCTTTGACAAAAAGACTTGCTTTATATTTGTCAACAGCTCCATCGACTTTTATTTTCCTTCTGAAGATTCACTTTGAACCCAAAGGTTTATTTCCTGGAGGAAGATCAACCAACTTCTAATAGGATTGCTCAAGATTGAACCAATCTCACTATTGACACCATCTTTTCAAAAGGATGGGTCCATATACGACATAGGAAATGTTACAAAATCATATCTGAAGGAAGTAGATGTCCATTGACATTTTCTACGCCTCTGAATCTCTTTATTAAGTACATTCTCCTTTTGTTATTTTCAAGGTCTTTTAGACCTTTCACTAGACTACTCAAGTCTAATTTTATAGTCCGCAGTCTTAGATCCTATTTTAATCCTTTTAGGAATAGAAACTTGGACTTTGGCTAGACACCCCCAACACTTTGAAATATTTCAAGTTGGATTTCCTCCCTTTTCATTTCTCATATGGAATAGATTGTGTCCTGAACAAACAAAACTTTTTATTGCTTTCTTTCTGAAAATACAAAAAATTTTGTTGCTCCCTTTTGCTGTAAGGATAGGTTCTCCACACAAGTTTTGTGGTAAACCTAAACTTATAAGTAATGTAGCCATCATTTTCTTCAAAGTTCGTTTTTTTTTCATTCTGCAATTCCATTAGATTTAGGTGAATAGGATAATAGTTTGATGGATAAATCTATTTTTCAAACATATTGCTGCAAAAGGAAATTTATATTCTCCATCCCTATCACTTCTTATCTTTTTTTGAACTAATTTCAACTTCAATTTTATATTGCCTGGACGTTTCTATTGTTTCATCCTTACCATTCAGCAAATAAACATAACTGTATCAAATGCAATTGTCAATAAAAGTTATGAGATACTTTTTTCCACCACAAGATGGTGTTGACTTAATATCACAAATGTCAGTGTAAATCAACTCTAAGGGATTAGAATTCCTTTCAATCAGATTTATAAGAATGCTCAACATACTTAGATTCCACACAAACTTGACATTTTTATTTATTGCACTCAAAGTTAAACAAAACTTCTAAGTTGATCAATTTTCCTTACAAGGTTTTGTAATTGACATGCCCCAAGTGCTCATGTCACAAACAATTTGATTCAAGCAAGTAAGAACAAATAAAAATATTGAGTTTGAAAAGCTCTCGAGGTAGCTTTTTCTCACAAATATTATGTTACGACTTCTTAAGATACAAACATTGTTTAGAGTCAACACCTTGTCAAATGTCCTTTTCAGAAGGACCTTTTCATAACTTTCAATTTGATTGTTATAGAACTACCCTTGAACAAAGTCTAATCGGGTCCAATAAAGGCAATATAGTCCAAATGCTTCTTTTACAAAATATGACAAATGACTATTCACAAATATTCATGTCTATACAAATAGTTATATTTAATAGACATATCTTTATATGAAAAATTACGACATTTTAAGTGACATTTTTTCATAAAAGAACTCAATCATTTTGAACAAGTATACATATAATTTGGTAGTTTCATACTAGTCATATCATATACTAGTAAAAGAGAAACTCAACGACCACAATATCAAATATACTCTAAGAATTTTGTGGGTCTAACATAATACAAAAGTAACATCGAATTTCATAACTCGTGCTTCAAATTTAAATTAGACACTAAGTCTAATTTTATCCTTGTCCTAAGCATAGAACCCCCCACATTTTAAATATGATCTCAAAAGTATTTTTCAAGTATTTGAAAATAGTTTTTCCACGTATTTTTTTTCTCATGCTATCAAAGTGTCATTGGCAACATGAAACCTCTTTCGAAAATATTATTCTACAAAAGAATTATAGTGCTTCAATTGTCTTTGACAATCTTTACACAATGTGAAAGTTCATTTCATAGAGGCACAAAATCACAAACTCTAAGTCACTGGTATTTCTCCTCTATCACAAATAAACATACTACTTAGTATTTAGAATACTAACAATAAAGACAAAAATTTTGTACAATTTGTTTTTATATAACAGTGAAGTTTATAGAAAGTCAAAAGTACAACATTGACTTATTATGTGAAGTTTTCATATTCTTCAAACCAATAGCATAGTCTAATTTATTCAGAGTAGAAAACTACAAAAGTTTTTAGTCTACTAAAATCAGACACAATCAAATTTCACATGGAGTACAAAACTACAAAAGTTTTTTTAGTCTCCAAACAGAATTAACCATATTCTTAGATTATCACATAGATATGCTTTTCTTTTCAAATAGTCTTCCAACTATAACATTTTGACATACTATTTTATCAAACAAAAATGTGCATCTCTCATTCTGCAAACTAAAGAATTTTAAGGCAACACTTTTTGCCAAGGAAAATTCATTCAAAAATCGTATGGTTTGCAGATCCTTTTTCAAAGACATAAATGAAAAATATCAAAACTATTAACTTTTAAAAACTATTTTCCTCCTTAGATAATTAATAAGAAGGTTACCTGGTGTAATCTTTAACCGAAATACCATCAATTCTTCTAGTACATTCTCACTTCGACCTTGCTAAACAAAGCACCGAATTCTGGAGAAGTAATGCATTAATTAATCTTCTACTTCCATGATTTGTTTCTCTCAATCAGTAGAATATAAGAAATACCAACAGTATAATAATTTTCTTAAGATTGTTGTTCATCTTGTACACCTATGATACTTGGAACAAGAACTTTGAAGAAATTGATAAGAAACAACAAAGTTTAAAGAGTACTTTCAAAACTAGAAAAATTAAAACCAGTAGAGAAAATTGAATCAGAAACAGAGTAGAAACAATATACAAATTTTTTTCTCAAAGAAGAAAATCGAGCCCACTGAATGCACAGTGTCCCCTTAAGGAAATTATTCCCTCAAGTACCCAAGGTTAATGGAATATATCCTCCCAGGATAGAACGATCTTACTCACCGGTGTATCGATACCTAAAACCACGGTGTCAGCGAACCACTCAACGGCAGTAAAGTATAATTTGAAATTAGATTTAGTAGTAGTAGAAGAAGTCCAGAAAAATTAGTTCTACTAAAATGAGAGGAAATCCCTCAATTTATAGAAAACAAAGGGTAGTGAGAAAATGTTCTTATTGTGCCTTACCGGAAAGGTCACAAACCTTTGGAAAAGTCACAATCTTTCAGAAAGGTCACAACCTTTCATAAAAGTCGCAACTTTTCATAAAAGTCGCAACTTTTCATAAAAGTCACAACTTTTCATAAAAGTCACAACTCCTCATAAAAGTCGCAACTCTTCATTTTTCATTCACACCTTTTAAAACCCAACAAAAATTAGTTAAACCGTTCATCGCAAAAGAACTATAAAACACATCAAGGGCTATTTAGAAACATCAACAAGCTACAAGAATATAAGAGATTAATTAGGAAAGCTTTGATATGCATTAACCAAGAATTCAAATCTATATCGAAAACACCAAAATTTGGGGACATGAGATAGTACAAATGGAGAAATTCTCCATCAAGAAGATGTATATTCTATTGAAGGGAAAACTAGTTGATATTTGTGTGTTATGGATACTTTAGAGACTCAACAACATCTCTTTGTATAGAGTGCAGATTGATAACTAAGGTCCAGAGAGTATTTGATAGATGGTCTGAAATTCAAATTCCACCCAAAATGTAGAGGGAAATATGTGTTGTATCAAGAGAAGACAACGGAGGCAATTCCAAAAGAAACTAGCAGGAGCACGATAGAGGTCTAGATTCATGCTGGATAATCTTCCTAATAGGGGATTCAACTCAATATATAGATGCTCTTAGACCATAAAAGTAGTGAAAAAAAACTTCAAGTGTTTTCTATCATTACTTCAAGTCTAAAATATCCTATCAGAACTTAAAGTTTAAAATATCAAATATGATCCAAGCCAAATTTGTTCTTGACAAAACTTCAAGTGTTTATTCACTACAAGTCTAAAACGTCAATAATTTCAAGTTTATATGTCTTGATGTAGTAAGTTGGGAGATAAAAACAGATTGCATTCGATAGTGTACCAGATGTCTAAAATGTCTATAGATTGTATTCCCAGTGATTGCATTGAATCCTGGAGAACTATCGATTTTATTCGCAGTGACTTTTCTATTCTAAAACTTTCATGTTAAAGAGTATCATTACGTACAAGTAGGAATTGAGTCAGTTTCGGTTAAATTGTTCTATCTTGAAAGAAAAATGATAGATGAAATAGTATTGGACTATCAGTGGAATATTACGACCATCAATAATGAGATATCACACTGTAGGGAGTTGTCATCGACAATAAATTGTACAATTGGGAAGCTGAAATGAGATATGCTGGTAGTGAGACATTACACTGTAGGGAGTTGTCATCAACAATGAATTGTAAATGAGATATGCTGGCAATAGTCATAGAAATGTAAGCCACCATGCAGAAATTCTTCAACTATATGACAATTTAAAGAAACTGGACCTAACACAACTCCACTACTACGTACCAGATGAGTGCAAATAGTACTTCTGAAACAATTGTACATGTAGAAAAAAAAATAGAGGAAAAACATGTGTGTGTAACTGTATGTGAATAATATTTTGATAATACATGCTTATAAATAATTTCTTAATAGGGTTGCTACTAATATGATGAAACATTTTCAATTTAGTTCGGTTTTCTGTATTTCTACTGCTTCTCGCTTGTATTATTAATTGAAAGGAAATCAGAATTGATACATGATCGACTACAAGAAATATGATTTTCTATGACGACTTTTTGTGGCGACGTAGTGAGTTGCAACAAAATATAAGGTTTTTGTGGCGACTCATAAAAATTGCCACAAAAGATGAAAGTTTTAGTGGCGACCTTTGTTGTTGCCATTGTAAACAATATGTATTGTGGCGACATGGCTATGATCGCTACAATATGTACTATTTTTTTCTAATTAACAGTAGCAGAAAATGTATTTGTGGTGACTTATTAGTAGTCGCTGCAAAAGACATATTTTGTGGCGACATAGTCGCCATTAAAAGGGTATTTTTGCAACAACTTTTTTGGTCGCCACTAATTGTTTTTCCTTGATATTAATTTAATTTAATATTTAAACTAAAATTCTTATTAATAGTTTTAAAGATGTAAATTGTGCTATTTAAACATTTACACTTTTTTAAGAAAAAAAAATATTTACACCATTATATAAAGCATGTTTTATAAATAAGTACTTGGAGTAATTTCACATGGGTAAAGACATGTATTCTACATCTATATATATATATCGTTTCTATCGATAACAAAATTAACAATGGAGGAACTTTACAATATTTTTACTTTCAAAAAGAATTAATTTTCATTGTAAAATAGAAAAAAAATAATTAATTTTATTTGTTGACTTCTAATTTTGACGTACCTTATATATTTTACTAAGTTGCTAGTTTATATTCAATTTTTTTAAACATTACATGATCACAAACTATTTATTAATTTAATATTATATTTATTACATATCTTGTTATTATTTCTCATAATTTTATATGATCGTTTTTACTTTTTATTTTAAATAGCTCAAAATAACTTTTGTTTTGTGCTGAAGTTCCATTTCAACGAGCTATAACTAGGGTAAACTATTCTAGAACCTCACACAACCCCCACTTTACTATTAGTGTTTTCCTCTTGTCCATAGTATTGGCTCTGCAATCAACATTTCCCTTAAATTCAATCAATCTCACTTTTCCTTCTTCTTTAGGTACTTTTCTTCGTATGAATATTAATTAAGAAATCTAGGATTTTTTGCAACAACAATCTATTAGATCTCGTAGTTTTCTATTTTTTTTAAAGGCTTTAGGTTTCATAGCCCTGTGCTTTAATTTGTGTTTGTAATTGTTTTCTACTTTATACGAAATTTGAGATCTATGTATTTGGATGAAAAAAAGGTGTTTATATTTGGGTTAGGGCTTGGATTTGAAGATATATGGGCTTCATTATTGCGTCGAAGCTCTTAATGAAGAAGCTTAAGGATCTGTAGGATTTTCTCACATCACGCGATGCTGGTATGTCGGCTTCATATCCAATTTTGTTTGTCACTTCTCATTATTTTATGGTTCTTGAGCTTATGTGCTAGTTTTGTTACTTTAAAGATCAAAAATTAGATCCCCTTATCGAACTGTTGATGTTTCTGTGGCTTTGTGAGGCTACTGCTGCTAAGTGTAGAGATTGTAGCAGAAGAACAAGTCTGATTAAGTAGTTTTAATCTGTTTCAATACTAGTTGAGATACATGATTTAAATGTTGTTTCTATAACATTATCACAGTGTTTCATATTCTCTTGTTGTCGAAGTGTGATAAAAGGAAAGCCCCAATTTTTGAATTCCTAATGTCGTACTTGTCAATCTATGAATTTTGTTTCTTCAAAAAAAAGAAAGGGAAATGCAGTGAAGGACTTTCTAGACTGTTAATTTTTCTTATGTTAGATTATCTTATCAGAAATTTGGATAAATGATTTTGCTAGAGGTTTCTGTAGGAAAACTTTCAAGTTCCTGGATGATGTTTCCGTATAATTTTTTCTCCAACTAACTTTTTTCACAAGAACAGTATTAGTTATGCCTTAATGTCAAACTAGTTAGATTGGAGTATGAAATTTCAATTTCCATTCTGTTGTATGTATGTAGCTAGGTCCCTTTTTTAAAATAATTTTACCACCAGAACACTGGAATTAGGTACTAGGTTAACTGTTAATAGAAAATTCATTAAAGGTTCAGGATTAAGACAATACGAAATCCAAGTTAACTATGTCAACTTTAGAAATTTGTAAGTTATATCTAAATTGTGAAATAAAGGTCAAGGGTCAAATACTTGGTACTGCAGATGACCTGTTTGTGCAACTACTCAATGACAATACTACTAACAAGTAAATTTACCTTGTTAAAAAAAGTTACTAGTAGAAAGGAACATGGTTGTTGTTTTTTATTGCATTTAAGTATGTATTTACATTTTACGTAACTATGACATGGCAACATCTTATACCAAATAATGTAGCTTCAAGATGAACTCCAAAGTCCATGCACTTCTACTAAAGAAGTGGCCAAGCTCATTTTCCAGATCTACTCGACTTTTGGAATAAACAGATGTGTTAACATTTCCTCTAGGGATTTACTCATTATCAAAAGAAATATTGATATAATTGGGAATTCCTTTGTCTTGTGTATTATTAACAAAGTTATGATGAAACCTATAAAAAATATATGCATGAACTCCTTTGTCAAAATAATGTGGTTCATGATGTGATTCTCTATCAAAAATAACCTCTTTACTTTTCAAGTAGGAGTATGGACTGCATAAACACTATCCTCCCCAAACCTCACTTGTGGTATTAATAACATTGGGTATGTTGTTTGTTAATGAATTGAGTTTTATTTAAGTTCTTATGTTTGGGTATTGGACTTTAGTTATTTAGTTGCTCCACTTTGATCCTCCTGCTAAATACATTTGTTAATTTTTATGAATTGAGCTTAGTATAGTAGGATAAAACTATGTTGTGCACATTTCATCGGCCTTATTCATGTCCCTTTGCTTTCTTAAATGTTTTGCAATCTTCTATTTCAAGGTTACCTTTTTTATTTTAGTATTTATTATAAGAATTGTCAAAGTAATCCTATTCTTTTACTCGTAATTACAGGAACAAGATTGTAGAACACAAATAGTATTGAAGAAGGATGAGTTTGAAGGCCTTCACTGTTTTTTTATTACATATGTACAATGACATTGAATAATACACTATTGTGTAGTACATTTAATTGACATTTTTTTTTTATCATGAAAGTATTCGAATTATTCAACTTGAGAATTATTTGTGTTTATTAAATATATATTGGATGCTTTTAAATATTTGTAAGCAATTTATTGAAATGAACATGTATATTAATATCAGAAATTAGGTGGCCATGAAAATTAATTAAAATATTGGATATTGTAATTGTTGAAAACTAGGTTTTAGTGGCAATCTGACTTGCCACTAAAGATTTAATAAGTTCAGTGGCAACAAAGTCGCCCCTAAAACAGATGCTATTGTGGCGATAAGAGCTGCCACTAAATGTATACCGCAATTGTGGCAAGCAATGTTGCCACTGAAAGTCGTATATAGTGGCGACAAAGATTGCCACTAAATATTTAATGCCTTTGTGGCGATCCTAGTCACCACTGAAAGTCAATTTTTAGTGGTGATTTATGGAGCAACACTTGGTGGAATCTTCTTTTGTGGCGTGTTTTAACAGTTTTTGCAGCAAGAAAACTCGCCACAATTATAATATTTTGTGACGACTTAAGAGAGTCGTCACAAAAACTTTTAGTTATGGAAGTACTTGCCACGGCGCTATTGTCGCCACTAAATATATTCAGTTGCGACTTATTGGGCTATTGTGGCGAGATTTGTCGCCGCTAAAAGACTGGTTTCTTGTAGTACCCCACAACACCATCCATTCTATTTGACACAAAGCTACGAAACTAAATCTTAAAGACAAAAGCTAAAGTGGAACATTGCAACTTGAAAGTTGGGAAAATGTACAAGTACCCCCCTAGACTATAACCGAAATCTCAGAGACACCTTAACTAAACTAAGGTCCTATTACCCCACTGAACCCATTTTTTTGTAATTTTGTGCACCTTTTTGGCTTAGCATCCAAATATTTTCCACGCGCCTCATTTGCGTTGAGTCACGGAGTGTGCCATGTAAGACAAAAGGTGTACAAAATTACAAAAAAAAAAGTCCAGGGGGGTAATACGACCTTAGTTTAGTTAAGGTGTGTCTCTGAGATTTCGGTCATAGTATAGGGGGTACTTGTGCCTTATCCCTTGAAAGTTTTATATCTAAAATATTACAATGAGCTGTGAAATGGTTTGACAAAATAGACTATTAAATCACTAGGCATACCTAAAAAAAATTGGAAGAAAAATGTTCCTTAACTAACCACTCACATTCCTTCTTGTCTACTTCCTTTGGAATATACTTAAGCGCCTGTACAATTGGCTAATTCTTCACATAAGTCGCATGCAAGTATCCTTTTCATTTGTTTCATAACTTATTCATCCATCCAAAAATATGATCACGATGATCATTCATGTCAATACTCACAATTTTATCCTATAATAATTAAAATATGAGCTAAGTTAATGACCACAACATAAACGATGACGAACTTCGCATCTCTAGTAAAGAAGATGAAAGAAGAAAGTAAAAAATGTGTGTCAACTATGCAGTAAGTATATAAAAAATAAAGCAAGAAGAAGTTGTAGAACAGTGGTTAATGTTGGAAATAGATAGAAAAAAAATTAGAATTCAACAAGAAGTTAAACATTGGTGACAGCTAAGTCAAGTAGCTATATGTATTCATGATTCAACAACTTAAAACTAATTGCATACATAATGTATTCATGATTCATCAACTTAAAACTAATTGCATACACGGTGTAACTAATTGCAACTCAAGTTTCTCTCTAGCCAGATGGCAAACATTGCTTAAGTAAAGACCATTCTGAGAAGTCTTGCACTTTATGATCTTTCTCTTCCATTATGCGTTGCCCAATCTACATACGGTTCCCAAGTTTGGGAAGTGACTATTGATTTTTTGATCCACTTAAGTAGCCTTGCCCACATGTTGAGAGTATAGTTGCATAAAACGAACAAATGGTCTCTGCTTTCATCAGTAGTTCTACAAAGTTCACACTCTGGTTCCATGTTGATCCTCCATTTGATCAATATGTCAGCAATCAATATCCTCCCATGGAAGTGTAATCACAAGATTTAGGTACAAAAGCACTAAGTGATGAAGGGTGACATGAAGCTACAGACAAGTCAGCTACAAAAGCATCACAACCTCACCAGGTATAGTCATAAAAATATATTTATTTTACACCATTATATAACCATCTGAATTCAAGTCAGGTCAGGGTCGTTTGTAGCTCATAAATAATTAACCAAACCTTAGTCTCTATACCTACAAGAGAAGTCACTTGAAAATGGTAAAACAACACTAAGATGATGCACACTGTGGAAAGCACTGATCATATCTATCATGGAATCTACATCATATACGAAGGCCGTGTTGCTCTAAACGCTAGCAAAGAAATACAAATTTGTTTAAGGCTATTAAGTTGCTATGTTTGCCTTTAAAAAATACAATAATTTCTTTCCGTCCAAATCGTCCACAAAATGACCATGGAACCAAGAGTTTTTTCTTCCTGAATTATTCAAAATGTTCAATCAAAAACGATTATCCACTTCGAAAGCAAAAAAAAGTGAATGGACGTACATACCTTTTTTGGCCAATCAAAACTCCACATTTGAGAATAGCCTTGGAATCTGTTAACTAGTGCATAGAGTTAACAAGCTGAATGGTTGAGTTAGCTAAACCATAAGTGTAGTCAGCTAAACAGAATGTTGAGCTGACAATAGTTAGTTACAAAATAGTTTTAGATATTTTTGTATCTGTGAACTATTATACAAGTATAAAAGGCATAGTGGTACAGATTCAATGTAACATAATTCATAAGATTCAATACAATTTCTCTTTCTCTTCTATTCTCTCTGTAAAGTGATCTAAGAATCAACCTCCATTCATGGAGTTTTCATGGTATCAGAACACTCGATCTTAGAATTCTGAGTTCATAGCAGCAACTATCAGGTGCTCAGTTTCACCATCTGTTAAAGGTGAATTGAAAGGAAGCATCAAAAGTTAAGCTAGCTCAAATGACGAATGGAATGGCAGCTAAAGGTACTAGCACTGGAAATGGAAATGGAGTTACGAGCCCAGTCACATTTCCGGTGATTGATCACAATCATCTACTATTTTTTCAACACATAGACACTCCAGGTAGTTCTCTAATCTCTCTTCAGTTAATAGGTTCAGAGAACTATGCTCTGTGGAGTATGTCATTTAGGATTGGTTTAGTTGGGAAAAGCAAGTTAGGTTTTGTAGATGGAAGGTTTCCTAAATCTATGTTTGAACCATTATTGCATGATCAGTGGGAGAAGTGTAATGCAGTAGTGTTAAGTTGAATTATGAATGCAGTAAGGCCAGGACTTTTGAGTTCTATTGTGTATGCATCTGATGCACGCAAAGTTTGGTTAGATCTAAGAGAAAGGTTTGATACAGTTAATGGATCGAGAATCTTTCAATTGCATAGAGAGATTCATACATTAGTTCAGGGTACTATGTCTATTGCTGAATATCACTCTAGGTTAAGAGACCTATGGGATGAATATGATTCTCTTATGCCATGTCCTAGTTGTCCTTGTCCCGAGTCAAAGAAATTTGGGGAGCATTGTGATTATCAGAGGATATTGCAGTTTTTAATGGGATTGAATGAGTCCTACTCCCCTCCTAGGAGCCAAATACTCATGATGAGCCCTATTCCTACTCTTAACAAGGCTTATGCATTGCTCATTGATCAAGAGAGTTAGAGGACTCTGGTTAGTTCTCTTTCCACTAGCTCAGGGCTCATTGAAGGCACAACATTATATTCTCATAAAAGTAACACCTACACAAGTGGTGCAGGAACTTCTAAAGGTCCTTTTCCTGGTGGATCTAGTGGGGGATATAGTGGTGCTAGTACTTCAGGTGGAGGTTATGCAAGCAACTCCAGAGGTGGATACAAGGCTAAGAAACATATTCTCATATGTGAACACTGTGGGTGCATAGGTCATTCCAGGGATCAATGTTATAGAATTGTTGGCTATCCTGCGGACTTCAAATCTAAGAGGAAACCTAGTGTGTATGCAAATCAGGTAGCAGCACCAAATGAGCCTAGACAAGAAATCAGAACAAACTCCAACAACCATACAGTACATGTTGCAGGTTCACCTAATGGAGCATTTTTTTACTAAAGATCAGCATCATCAAATTCTTCAACTACTCTCAAAACCTAGTGGTGAACCTATCATTGAATCATCTGTCAATATAGCAACTGTTGATACAAGTAGTTCTCTATCGCTCTATCTTGTACTTATACAAGTAGAAAATGGATAATAGATATTGGAGCCTCTCATCATATCACTTCTAATCTTGATGTACTTGACAAAGCTAACGAGGCCTCTGATCATATTGCGAGTAAAGTTCACTTACCAAATGGTAAAGCTGTGTCAGTATCTCATATTGGCAATACTAAAGTGTTCAAAGATCAGTCTATATCAAATGTCCTATTTCTTCCTGAGTTCAAGTTTAATTTACTCTCAATCTCTAAGATCACTAAGGAATTACAGTGTATGGTAGGATTCTTCCCTGACTTTTGTGTTTCCAGGACCTTTCCACTGGTTAAGTGAAGGGGATTGGTAAGGAAGAGCATGGCCTTTACATACTAAATGAAGGACCACCTAGCTGGTTAATGATAGTAGAACACATGCTAATTCTGTAAAGATTGAATCTAGTAACATTTGGCACAAGAGATTAGGACATGCTCCTAGTGATGTAATAAAGATGTATGAGTCTCTTAGATACTTAAGTAATAAAGATCAGTCTCATTGTACTGCATGTTCTATAGCCAAGCAGACTAAACTTCCTTTTGCTTTAAGTACTCATAAGTCCAAGGCTGTATTTGAACTCTTGCATTGTGATCTTTGGGGTCTTTACAAAAGGCCCACTCATAATGGGAAGAGGTTCTTTGTTACTATTGTGGATGACTATAGTAGATACACTTGGATTTTCTTAGTTACTTCTAAAGCTGACACCATTGTTATAATCAAACACTTTCTTCTTCAAGTACAAAATGTTTTCTCTACTATTGTCAAAACATTCAGGACTAACAATGGTTGTGAGTTCTTCAGTAAAGACTTTCAAACTCTTATGTGTTAAATGGGCATTATACATCAGAGTACTTGTGTGTATACACCAAAGTAGAATGGTATTGCTGAAAGGAAACACAGAACTATTCTTGCTATGGCCATATCTATAAGGTTTCAGGCATCTATACCTCTAAGGTATTGGGGTGAATGTGTCACCACTGCTGTGTATATCTTAAATAGACTTCCCTCTAAGTTACTGGACTATAAGTCCTCATTTGAAAAATTGTATCTACATTCTCCTGCTTTATCTCATATAAGGTGTTTGGCTGTTTGTGCTATGCTGCTTGTCCTAAAATACCTGATAAGTTTTCATCAAGAGCCATTCTTGTTGTATTCATTGGCTACTCCTCCACACAAAAGGGTTACATTCTATATGATATTCATGCTCATTCTTTCTTTGTTAATATACATGTGGTATTTCAGGAAGATATACTCCCTTTTAAACATCTATATGCCTCTACAAATCCAACGTTTCCAGTGGTTGAGTATGTTCCAAGTGCTTCTGAGTGTATGCCCTCTCACATTGAGACCACTGATGTGCCTCCTATGAGCTCTAGTTCATCTTCACCTGATGCTATACTAGTTATGTCTGACCCTATGGTTCCTGTTTCTCTTCCATCTACTACTGGTGTACCCTCTAGGAGATCAGCCAGATCAAGTAAACCACTTTTGTGGTTGCAGAATTTTGTCACAAAGTCTAAGAGCAATACTTGTACCTATTCACTGGCCAATCAAATTTCCTATGATCACTTGTCTCCTACATACAGACAAGTCTTGAAAGCCTACTCAGCTCTTATTGAACCAGTGTCCTTTAAAGAGGCTGCTACTGATCCTGCATGGGTCAAAGCTATGGAGTTGGAAATTGCAGCACTGGAGAGTAACAAAACCTGGAGCATAGTTGACTTACCACCTGGCAAGAAGCCCATAGGCTGCAAATGGATTTATAAGATAAAATTTCTAGCCTCAGGAGAGGTTGAGAGGTTTAAGGCCAGGTTGATAGCTAAAGGTTATAGTCAACAAGAAGGGCTGGATTATGGGGAAACCTTTAGTCCAGTAGCAAAAATGGTGACTATGCGATCAGTGGTGGCTCTTGCTGCCTCTAGGTGTTGGTACATCTATCAAATGGATGTCCACAATGCCTTTATCAATGGTGACAAGAGGAAGTATACATGGTAAGTCCTAATGGGTTTGCTAGACAGGAGGAATGTCAAAAGGTCTGCAAACTACACAAATCATTATATGGTTTAAAGCAAGCTCCTAGACAATGGAATATGAAGCTAACAGAGGCTCTAGTTCAGATGGGGTTCAAACAAAGTCACTATGATTATTCTCACTCGAAAGAAGATGCACAACATAAGCTAAAAATAAGTACTTATAAGTTAAACTAGTACCGAGTATAATTGAAAATCCAACCCTTTTCCTAACGGAATCTTGAGCGGTCTATTGGCGTCTAACCGAAAATAAATATTAAGTTAAACTAATATTGAACATATATTGAATGAGTCAAGTACTGTTAAAAATCTAATGTGTCTCAACAATACTTTGGATTGTCTCATGAGCAGTGTCTTTACCGAGGTCCGAAAAAATCTACAAAATTTAAGGCGAAAAGTTATAAGATAAACTAATGATGAACATATTTTAAAAGAATTAAATAGATGTTCAAGACATTTAACTAAACATATGAGTTGTGACCTTATATTAGTGAAAATTTTAATGGTCAAACGTGAAAGTGAAAAAATGATAAACATGATTTGTTGCGGAAGTGAATTCTGATGGCTTCCAATACCAATAGTCAAACAAATACTAAGAGAGTAAGAGGCAGTGGCAGTGCAGTTTTGACTGAATTAGTTTTAATACAAGATAATATGTTTATTAAATGGCACTAAATAAAAAAAAATATCAACATATGTTAAATGTCTCTCCGGGGCAAACTTGAATTTATACCGCTATTCCATCGAATATCTGCTACTTTCAATTCATATAGGTATATCTTGGGGTAATAATTGGCTCATCGAGATTTAGATATATGGAAAAAAAACAAATATTAATGTTCTAAAGAATTTTGAAACTCTATTTTTCAAGAGTTGAAACAATTCAATAACACATAGGTATTTGAGTGCATTTAGATTTTCATTAAGGAGGTTCGAAAAAATAAAAAAAATGTAAAAATACTTGAAGAGTAAATTTTAAACCTCCTAAATCATTAATCCAACTTCTAATCTTATAATCTTATATAGAGAAGATTTAAAATTTATACATAACATTAATTAAAAAAAATATCTTATACAAACTATATATTTTTTATCGAGAAAATTCATTTGAATTGCGTCATTATCCTCTAGATCCGCCTTTGTCTGCACTTGGCTCAATCGTAATGAGTTCACCTCTATAATCCATTGTTTCAACGTGATGGGCATGGAATCGTGGGGAGCAGCCGCACATCACGTTTGACTCTCACTCCAAATGTTATGGTGTCACTTTTTTTTTTTGGAGTACAATGGCGTGACATTATAATTTATACTATCTAATAAAATATGAATTAGGAAGCATTTCATGTGATTCACACTATACTAATTGTCACTAAACTATAATTAATTAAGGGAAAAAGGACAAATATACCCCTGAACTATCGTTAATGGTATACAAATACATGCTCTGGTCTAGCATAAATGCCACTAGGTCCATCTAGTTGAAAGACTCTCATTCTTATGTAACCCTCCATCATACTTTTCGTTCATCAGTACCCTGCCGTCCAAAAATCAGTGCACAATTGCCCCTCCCACTAACAGAATAGTTATTTGATACACGTGGCGCAATCCTACGGCTCAACCCGATTTGATTAATTATTTAACCCAAAATTTAAATACCCGCCCATTACCCATTTAACCCACCTAATTTACCCATTACCCACACAAATAAACTATCTAAAAACCTCAAGGAAAATCCCCATTACCCGTTTGCATGATTTTATTTGAAGATTTTTGTTAGTAGTTCACATGATTTTGCTGAGGAAATTGTTTGTCATGTTTAGTATGCGTTTTTTGAGGATTTTTTTTGCCTGAGCTTGTGTATTGTGGCAACTTATAGCTTGAAAATTACTTGTAAATCATGTGGAAGATTGAATAGGTGAGCTGTTTTTCGAAGTAAATCCAATTAACTTTAGCTGATAATCGATTAATTAATTTTCTTTGCAGTAATTTTATTGTGTGAAAGTTTGATTTGTTAATTATAATTTGCGCTTTACCTAATTTATTGAAAATTAAAGAGGAAGTGTAGATCTATGAAGAAATTAAGATCTCTAGTTTTTCAGTCGAATACATCTCTAATTTATTCTCAGAAGTTGTATATGTGCTATGAATTTTAGGTGTTTCTGCGAATTGATCTTCTCAAAATAAATGATTTTCGCTCTGATTTTTTATTTTGCTGGCTGCTTCTTCGTTTGTCTCAACGAAAAGGTCAAAATGCACTCGCACACGTATCTCCGCCTCTCGATTCCTTTTATCATTTGTCCAGATCTGTAAATTTTTTCTTCACATAGTTCGTATAAAATTTATAATTAGTGGAGTAATCACTCCAAATATGCTGAAATTTTATATGAGAAGAACCTAAAATTTCTTATTTTTTTTCCTGAAACGCACGTTTTTCTTCAATTAGATATTACTACCAAACTAGAGAGAAGATGAATCACTGTGCAATTCAACAAGGTGCTTTCGCCACCTGTGAAGACATGTGAGCTCTGTTTCTTCAATTTCTGAAAAAAAGAACGCCGTCGTTTTTATTTGTGTGGGTTAAATGAGTAATGGGCGAGTTAAATGGATAATGGGCGGGTATTTAAATTTTGGGTTAAATAATTGATCAAATCGGGTTGAGCCGTAGGATTGCACCATGTGTATCAAATAACTATTCTGTTAGTGGGAGGGGCAAATGTGTACTGATTTTTGGACGGCAGGGGCACTAATGAACGAAAAGTATGACGGAGGGTATTTGTATACCATTANTGTGTATCAAATAACTATTTTGTTAGTGGGAGGGGCAAATGTGTACTGATTTTTGGACGGCAGGGGCACTAATGAACGAAAAGTATGACGGAGGGTATTTGTATACCATTAACAATAGTTCAGGGGTATATTTGTCCTTTTTCCCATTAATTAATACACATTATCAGCTTAATTTATAAATTAATTATGATAAATTAATACTATTTATGTAAACACGTTTGAATAAATTGTTGCAAGCGTGTATAATAATACAGTTCATGAGACTTCAACATATTATATTGTAATTCCTTTTCCTTTTTATTTTAAAAAATTGATATTGCAATTTAAATTATGCGTTTGGTCATTGAATTATTTTTTTGGGTTCCAAAAGAATAATAGGCGTGATTGTATTGGCCAACACTTGACTAGTATTCTAGGAGAATGAAAAGTCATTAAGATATTCACGGGTGGATATATATAGAGAGAGACGAGAGAGGCGGAAAGTGAGAGGAAATCTGATTGATGTATTATAAAATTAATGAAAAAGGTCAAAAATATTCAAAATGCATTAAAAATGATCCAAAAATGTCTCCTTTCATATACCGTGTAAAGATATGACACATGCGCCTAACTCAACCTCAAAAGCTAGCTCATGAGGAGAGGATTGTTTAAATCCATATAAGAAAACCACCCGTTCACTCCTCAACCAATGTGGAATTTTTACCCACTCTAACACCCTCCCCCCTTCACGCTCAGGACCAATTAGAGCGTGGACCGAGAGTCCAAACTGAGATGGTCCTAGCTCTGATACCATGTAAACATATGACACCTATGTAAAATAAGATTACCCGAGTGAACTACTTTCATTGATAATACCTCTCAATGTCATATACAAGTTCTATCAGCTCTATAACTAAGGAAACATATCTTTACATTTAATTACAAATAATTTGATTTATATAGCTAAAGAAACATATCCCTTTGACTGTGCAATCACATAAGATCTTTCAATACTCCCCCTCAAGTTGGAGCATGAATTGTGAAAATGTCCAACTTAACAACTTATGAAACTAGTCATAACCAAAAGCCTTTGTGAGTATAACAGTCGATTGGTTATGTGAAGAGATATGATGAGTCATAATTATTTTTGATTGTACATATTATCAAATAAAGTGACAATCTATCTTATGTGCTTGGTACATTCATGAGAAACATGATTGACGATGATACTGATAGCAATTTGGTTATCACAAAAGAGAGCAAAATGTATTGCATGTTTTACTTGAAGATCCTGTAGAAGCTGAAGCAACCAAATAATCTCACTACTAGTAGTGGATATAGCTCTACATTTTACTTCAACGGAGGAACGAGACACCACCGTTTGTTTCTTAGTTCTCCAAAAAATAGGTAATTTTTCGAGAAACACAATGTATCATGTAGTTAATCGACGTGTCATAGGACACTCTAACCAAATCGCATCACAATATGCTTTTATAGATAGTGAGTTCTTCGAAGGGAATCGAATCCATTGACCTAGATTTCATTTGAAATAGTGTAAGATTTTATAAGCAGCTTTCAGATAAGGTTACCTTGGTGCATGCATAAATTGGCTAAGTACATGAACAATGTAGCTAATAACTAGAAGAGTGATGGTGAGTTAAAGCAAGCGTCCGACAAGACGATGATATTGCCCTGGATCATGAAAAATTTCTCCAGAATCAAAAGAAAGCTTATGTTGTTGCTCCATAGGGGAACTCGCTGTCTTGCAGCCTACAAGTTTACTCTCTCCTAAAATATCAAGTGCATACTTACGTTGCTTAGTACAATGCATGTTGGTGACCTTGTCACTTCAATGCCAAGAAAATATTTGAGCTTTCGAAGATCCTTGATATGAAATTTTGCTTTTAAATGCTCTTTCAACTTGGATATGCAATCAAAATCATTTCCCATGATAATAAGATCATCCATATATATAAGAACAACTACAAAGGAACCTCCGAGATGGGACAATGTATGCAAGAAATAGTTTGCATTGATAGTTGATAACCAAGAGAAAGTAAAGAAGTAATGAATTTATTATATCAATTTCGAGATGCTTGACAAATGCCATACAACGATTTTTGTAATCGACATACACTTTCCCCCCTCTGTTTGACATAACCTTGTGGAATCTTCATGTAAACTTTCTTATGCAAATCTCCATGTAAAAAAACATTGTTGACGTCTAATTGATGAAATTTCCAATTTCGAGCCGCACCAACCGCTAATAGACAACGAACAATGACAAGTTTTGCAATAGGTGCAAATATTTCATGAAAATCAACCCTTCAATTTGAGTGTATCCTTTCACTACCAAATGTGCCTTGTAGCGCTCAATACTTCCATCGGGTTTGTACTTGACTTTATAGACTTATTTCGAATCTATAGCTCATTTACTTGGAGGTAAAATTTGTAAAGTCCAAGTATGGGTGGCTTCCAAAATTGAAATTTCCTTTGTCATGGCTTTTTTTCAATATGTGTGCTTAACGGCTTGAGTAAAAGATTTTTATTCATCAACATACGAGATGCCCTCTTTGGTTAACTACTTGAATAAAAGCTAAGGTTAATTTTCTTTTTAAAATTTATATATAAAAGATATTGAAACCATATGACCTCTTTGTATGTTTAGATCTTTATATTTTGAATCCCTTTCTAAAAAAATCATTGTGACACTCAGGGGCGGATCTAGAGGGACGGGAGAAGGTTCACTCGAGCCCCCTTAACAAAAAATTACTCGATATATATAAGGTAATTTTTCTATATGTATATAGATATACAAATTTTGAACTTCTTAAACAAGAAATAGATTGCAGCACAGTGTAAAAATTGTCCATTGCGTTAAGGGTTTCAACCTCAAGGTGAGCATTAGCCACTAGCCTGGCCCAATCCTTCTTTATTAATTATATACTATTATTATTATTTTTAAAAGTGAGTGGCATGGCCCCAATCCTTCTTTATTAATTAGGGAAAATTACGCGGTTAAGCAAACTTTTACTACTTAATTACTCATCATAGCTATAGTTTGTTGTAATTATCACTCGTGACTAACATTAACCATTAAGTATGTGAGCTGACTTCGAGTTTGTATAATTAGTCACGTTTGTATATGTATAATTCTCCACATTTGTATGATTCGAAACTAACAATTCTTTGTTTGATTTGTGTTTGTATACAATGATTTGTATTTGTATATGACGATGATTTCCTTTGGTTTTTCAGTTTTGCCATCATATACTTTCAATCTTTTTGTGTATAAATTTTTAAAGTTTGTATAAACGTGTAGTTTTTGGATTTTGTATAATATAATTTATATAATGTAATTTGTATAATATATTTTGTATAATTGTTTAAAGTTCATATATTTATGTTTGTATCAATTCGTTATTTCGAGTTTTATTATACGGAAAAGGGTCAAAACTATCCGAAATAGCCTAAATTTACCCTTAAACTATATTTTAGCTCAAAAATACCCTTCCCGTCGAACTATTGGGCCACACCTACCCTTCTAGTTAACGGAAGTATCCATGTCTGTGTTAAATGCCACATGGCTACAAAAAACACGTGCATTAGCCACACCTAAAACCGTGGCTAAATCATACATAAACTGTGGCTAATACACTTTGGCCACAGTCAATTGCCCACGGTTGGTAGTGTGCCCAAGACGGGGCGTCGTGAGTAGATTCGCCACGATTTTTACACTCGTGGTAACACTTATTTAGCCACGATTGGTCTAAAATTTAGCCACGCTTTATTCGTAGGTAAACTTATTTGTCTAAAAAATAAATTATATTTATAATTTCTAGCCATGCCAGAAAACGTGGCTAATAAAATGTAGGTACTTTGCGTATTTTTCAGATTTATTTTAAGATTAGCCACGACTAAATCGTGGCAACTGTGTACAATTTTTTTTTAAAAAAATTGCAATTAATTCCCTCCAATGAACTGGTGCTAATACAGTGATAAATGCACAAACATTACTTTAATGATATATTCATCATACATATTAAAACAAAATGTAAGTTTCATCAATAAAGATAGCAAAAATTACTGCTAGTGTAATCAAAATGCAAAAAGTTGAAGCAACACCATTTGTGTATAGATATATATAATATAAATTAAGAAGAATCTATGTTGAAACTAGGCAATTCATTACCAAATTTGGCTTGTAAGAACCTATGAAGAGTTTTCAAGTGATTCTCATTTTGTGCAAGTTGTTTCTTGGTTTCCTCAAGCTTTTGCTTGGTCTCTTTATATCCAGTCAGCTTCTCTTCCAAAGTTTCTACATGTTTCTCTAGGTCTTCAACACATTGATAAGACATATTACTAAAACTACCAACATTTGCATGACTAATTGAATGTCTAGGCATCCCAAAAATAGCTGAAGGACAAACATTATCACATATACCATGCACACGACCAGAATGTACAACTCCATACACTTTTCCAATGGCGTCATTGGGATGAGCCAATATCTTCAACGGAACACCTAAAGTAGCAGCATGTTCTTGATCTTCAGGTAGATGCTCCAATAGTTTTTACTACAAATAAAATAGAAGACATGAGAGAGACGTACCAACATTGTTATTAATGAATTGTTAATCAACTCATTAGCAAATATTGCAAAATTAAAGCATCTCATGTCCTGCACTTATTAGAATTAATAAAAAAATTTAAGTGGTGAAATTTATTAATGGGTGAATGGCAATGAGACTGGATGATTCTATATGCCAAATTTTCCAGGAAACTATTGTGTTTAGCATGTCTAAATAGGAGTTGGACTTATTTGTGTCTAGCTTTTTCTAAACATTAAACTTTAAAATTCAATGATTTGTTGTGTATGTTTTAGGTTTTCCTACTGTTATTTTCTACACACCAAAGAAAATTGGAGGGCTTGAAATATTGTCAATGGGTCATATATTGATACCACAGGTGTAGTCAGCAAGCAGATGTTGGTGTCACACATTTCAAAAGTGGAATGAGCCACGAAAAGGACACATGCGTACAAAAAAGATGCAGAGAAGGCAAAAAATTTGTTATACTTACATGGTACTACTAAGATTCAAGCAACATGTTGCTATACCATAAACTTTGACATCTAATAAAATATATAATGCAACTATCAAATAGCTTTAGTCTAAAAACCTTTTTGAACCATGTGTAGGATAAAGTTACATAACTTAAAGAAGATTTTAAAAAGAAATACATTCGAAACAGAACAAGACATATCATTTTTATATCAAGACTGTCACAAAAATAAACAAGTATTTGAAACTTACAGCTAAAATCTTCCCTTCTTCATTCACATAATTGCCATTCTTTTTCAGTAAAGTTGACAATACAACTTCACTTTGGCACACCGGCCTTCTCAATTTTTGCTCCCATCATTAATCAAGTATAGATGAAAATAAGTAACTAGCAACACATTTTATTCGGTATAATAGTGTGGTTCTCAAATAAACCTCAAGGTAAAGAAACCTAATTATGTAGCTATGCCCACCTCATACAGAAAAGATCCAAATTATGGTCAGTGAGATACAACTAGATAAATCACCAGCTTATACAACACAAGACTGCAAGACTGCCCCACAAATTGCAATGACATACACTAACAGCCATAAGAAGCTTGTATTTAGTTGTTTTGATATCCACATTACCATTTAAGAGCAATTATTAATATTTGCAAGTAGTTACCAGAAAACAAATAAATCACACACTTGAAATTACCAATTTCACTAACACAACAAACTGAAACAAAACAAAATCAATGAAAACAAAAGAACAGTAGAGAAGCTAGTTGACTAGTCCAAGTAGAACTCTTTTTGAGCTTGAAATGTACCCATGAGAGAATACAAAGCAATAAACTAATGGAAACCTCTAAGCAAAATCTAACGGAAAATCACGTTCAGTACAGGATAACATAGAAGAGTTAGACCCATAAAACTTATCTCTTATAGAAAGGGGAAACCTCAACAGCTGACAAACCTATGGAAAAGGATTTTTACTTTCTCAAAAAATCAGTCAAATTTCCCACAAAGTACAAGAAAATAATCTAGAGCTAGTTAATACACCAGATGAGGGGAAAACCTCAATTTTCTGAAGACCACCGAGATCCCTACACAAAGAGGCCTTGCTCCACACAATAACAAAAACTTGAAAAACAGACCAACCTTCATTCCAGGTGAAAAAAAAACCCCACCAAAACAATCCAATAAAAGTGACAATATATGAAAGATATAGATACTTGAGACAATGCATTTAAGCTATTATAGCAATGGGACTTTATTACCTATAATGTTACTTGGCCGAGGGTCTTTCAATAAACAACGTCTCTACCTCCATGAGGTAGGAGTAAGGTCTATGTGTACTTTACCCTCTCTAGACCACACACTGCGGAATTACACAAGGTATGTTGTTATTGTTGACTTTACCTATAATGAACCATATGTTGTTCTTGTTTTCACAGTTTAAAAAGTTTCTTTGCATGACAATTTGTAAAGAATTTTAACTGACCTACAAAGATATCTTCATAGGTTTATCATTTCCTTTAACGAGCCCACGAAATTCTAAGGCTATAGGAATCAGCCTAATCTAAGTCTGATATGACTGAACATGATGAGATCCTATTTTCATGTATGATTTCTTGTAAACTAAGAGAGAATTGTCTTTAATTTTACTTAAATTCTCATTTGTGACTGCTTAATCTCAATTTGGGGTTGATTTTACTTCCTTTAATTCTTTCAGCAGGTTAATTCTACTTTAGAATTGCTAAATTATGACAAATCCTTAATGTATATTGATTCTTGAAGTATTATCCTTCTCATCACTCACCTCATCAAAGTAAGAAAAACAGAGAAAAAGTTGTGATGTTTCATAGTAGGTTGCTCAATAAAAATTACAAAACTGATGTATTAATCCTTATTGAGAAAAAGAATCACCTGCGATGCTTTTACTTCCACAAATATGATTGATTAAAAGTTTATCCTTGTTTAACCTGACTGCCTTTATTCCCCACTATCAGCCCAAATCTGAACTTGTAAGCGTTTTTTATTATTAATTTGCAGGCACAATCAGGAGCAAATTTATAACAATTAACTAGCCAAAGAGCATGAGATAGAGACTTGTAAAAGTGCGAAAGTTATTTTGAAAGTAAAATCTCAAAGAGTAAATCGTAATCGAAATCTGTATGCCATCCTTATGAAGGAAAAAATTGCACCCAAGAAAATTGAAACAAACAAAAAAAACGTTGATAAAACAATCGAGGTTTATAGAATCTGTGTACCTGGACTCGAGGTTCGTACCTGGGGGAAATGGAAAAAAAGGGAGGGAGATTATACTGCGTGATTTTGCCACAATTTTTTAGCGACAGTTCTTAATATGTGGAGAAAACTACATTTTTATGTTAATTTAGCCACAGTTTATTTTACCATGGCTAATAAGCGCGTTTTTGATAGTGTGGATGCCACATGTGCACGCCAAACAGACCCCGTATCCACATAGACGACTATGGAAAAGGGTCAAAACTACCCTTAAACTATTCAAAATAGTTTAAATGTACCCTTGAACTATATTTTGGCTCAAAAATGCCCTTCCCGTCTAACTATTAGACCACACTTGCCCTTATGTTTAACAAAAAACATTCATGTGTGTGCTAAAATGTCACATGGACTCCACATGTGCATGCCAAACACACCTCACCTCCATATAGACAACTTAAAACCCTAATTTCACTCTTTTCCCCCTCATTTCATCCCTTCTTTATTTGGGTATATCTATATGAATATACAATATACATTGACTCAATTCAGTTCCATTTTATTCTGATACTAATATGTTGTACTTTGAAGATCACAACTTAAACAAAATTCAAATTAATTTTGTTATCTAATCCTTAAATCATCTATATATTGAATGTTTCTTTAACTTTCCACAAAATCTAAAACTTCCTTAATAATCATTTAGAGCATCTTCTGAATTAGGGACCACAAAAGCTCAAAACTTGAACAAAAATAGGGTAATTGGTAAAAAATAATAATAATCAAGAAATCTATAAAGACTTACTAGGTCTTCGTTGATGTAGTAGCAATCGAAGGTGTCATCCCAGTCATTCGTCAATTTTTCCTCATTAGCAAAATCGCCGACGTTGATGTGGCAGAGCTCGGTCACCATCGCCAGGGAAGCCGCTGTAGTCATCTTCCTTGTGATTGGAGTTCTGGTGATAAGTATATTAGATCTCTTACGACAACTACTATTTTGCGTCATGGCTGTGAGTTGAATCAAGAAGAAAGTTTTGCTAAGATTTGCTTAAACAAAATTAATTTATTCAGAGAAATAAAAATAATAAATTAGTGTTAATTGATTAATTAAAATGAGTGGGTTTATATTATACCTTAGATCGTTCTTTTATTCTATTTGAAATAGTCATCAAATTGCAATTTCTCTACTTCATTCGATTACGTATACAAAGTTTCGCAAATGTTTTTTCTTTTTTTGGTTCAATATGTACTTTTCAGGATGAAATGAGGGAAAAAGAGTGAAGTTAAGGCTTTAAGTCATCTATGTGGATGTGGGGTGTGTTTGGAGTGCACATGTGGAGTCTATGTGGTATTTTAGCACACACATGATTTTTTTTTGTTAAACATAAGGGCAAGTGTGGTCCAATAGTTAGACAGAAGGACATTTTTGAGCTGAAATATAGTTTAAGGGTATATTATGTTATTTCGAATAGTTTAAGGGCAGTTTTAACTCTTTTTCGTTTATTATATTTGTATAATTCCAAACTTTATATTACTCAATTATACAAAAACACGTCAATTACACAAACGTACCAGCGAATTATACAAATTATTGTCCTCTCTTGCTCGCCTCTCTCCTCCCTCTCCCATTCTCACTTGCCATATATACAAATGCATACGTATAATATACAATTATCTAACCAATATATATATATACAATTCACCTCTCTCCCACTCTCTGCCCTCTCTCGATTGCCTCTCTCCTCCCTCTCCCAATCTCGCTTGCCATATATACAAATACATATGTATAATATACAATTATCTAACCGATATACATATACAATTCACCTCTCTCCCACTCTTTGCCCTCTTTCGCTCGCTTCTCTCTCCCAATCTCGCTTGCCTCTCTCATCCCTATAACATGTAGCTACAAATTGTAATTATCAAACTATAGCTATGGGGCGTAATTAGGCTATTTTTAAATGGCTATATGTGAAAGTTCCTCTATTAATTATATATTATTATTTGTTTTTTAAAAAGTGCAAAAATAATGAATTTAACCTCAAAAATGAATTAGTAATATGAATAGTTTTTATGAGTTGGTTGGTCCACATGGGTGGGTAGGTAATTTTCTTGTGCTTCATATTTGCGCTGTCCATCGCAGACAATTACTTCCCGCTAATATATACTCTATGATTCTAGTTTTTGTATGTTTCTATATACTACTATACTATTTTCAATTAGCCCATATGTATTTTTTATAATGTAGAGCAGCCATCTCTGAAAATCTCATCAATATCACAACTATAAATATAATGAGTTGAGTCCCAATATTCTTACAAGTTTCATACAGATTCTTTGAATCAGCTTTTTAACGGTAAGGATCTCAACTTTCTTGCATTTTTTTTGTATGAATTTTTGTAGATTTTGTTAATTATGAGTTTTTGGATCTAAACAGGGAAAATGGCCCGCAAGAAGATCAGAGAATATGATTCGAAAAGATTGTTGAAAGAACACTTTAAGAGGCTTGCTGGTTATGATTTGGCCATCAAATCTGCTCAGGTAACTCAAAACAATGAATGACCTTGTGATTCAATTAACATTACCCCTCACCTAAAACCCCTTTTTCTGGTAGCTGAATGCAGGACAGTTTTAGGTTCCATTTGTTAAAATTAGGCCAACTGTATTTGAAATGTAGGATGGCAAATTGAAATTATTCGAGTTGCCGTCTAGTAGTTGTAACTTTGGAGCATTCATCATATATTGCTGATTCTAGTAAAACAGATCTGGTTGATGGTACAGTATGTTGATTGTTGGTTACCTACTAAACTGAAGAATAGTAGGAAATGGATCTTGCTTAATCACTGCATATGAACCAGTGTTTACAGTGGTGAAGGCACATGTGTGGGAAAATTACAATGTGTAGTTAGATAAAAGTATTCTTTTTACGTATATATATATATATATTACATATTGACATCCCTTGGCTTCTTCGTGAATTTACTTCTTTATAATTTGAAACTCCTTAATAAAAGTTCTTGCTCCTTTATTGAATTTGAGTGTGTATCTTCTTGAAGTCTTTCATTGTGTATCCTTTTTCTAGTAGTCAGCGCTCTCAAAGCAAATGAGCTAAATGAGTTTATTCTCTGGTCCAGACGCCATACAACACTGGCCTAGATTCATTTGTGTATGATGGAGGTTGAAGGACCAGAGAAAACAATCTTTCATGTTACTTGTGACAATTATAGATTGCATTAGATGATTTATTTGAGAGAATATAAGAATGCGGAAATTTATTCCTCTGTGCAATATGATGATGGTATTTTTTCTTTCGATGTCTTAGATTACAGAGTCAACTGATTTGAATGAGCTTGTAGAGAAAGAGCCATGGCTTTCTTCAACACAATTGGTGGTAAAGCCTGATATGTTATTTGGGAAGCGTGGAAAAAGCGGGCTAGTTGCCTTGAATCTTGATCTGGCTCAAGTTGCTTCTTTTGTGAAGGAACGGTTAGGCAAAGAGGTGATTGAAAATATTCTTTGTGGTGATATTGTTATAAGGAGAACACAATATATACTTTATCCAGAAACACATTATTTATACTATTAGAATGTATTTTCACATTAACAGGTTGAGATGAGTGGATGCAAAGGGCCTATCACAACCTTCATCGTTGAACCATTTGTACCCCACAATGAGGAGTTTTACCTTAATATTGTTTCGGAGAGACTTGGTTGTAGTGTTAGCTTTTCTGAATGTGGAGGAATAGATATTGAAGAGAACTGGGACAAGGTACTTGAAATGTGCCTATATTTTGTTACAAGTCAACAGAAAACATGTTATTTTTTAATAAGTTCAGTATTTTAAGCATGTATATTGATTCGACATTCTACCGTGTTAAATCCAGGTTAAGACAATCTTTGTGCCAACGGGGACATCTTTTACATCAGAGATTTGTGCACCACTTGTTGCTACTCTACCACTGGAGGTAAATGTTTGAGCAAACCACAAATTAGGAAAATTTGATCCTTGTTGCCACCCATATTTGAAAATTCATTGTCAAAATGGAGCATTGAGTAATGATTTTCTTCTTCAAAAAGTAAAAGGCAAAAGGGAAAATAAGAAAAGGCTGTATATTCCAAGTTTATATGTCATATTAGTTTCTGCAATGTAATCTGAAACCACTGATATCGATGTGAAATTCACTTGTGTTGTACAGATTAAAGGTGTAATTGAGGAGTTCCTCAAAGTGGTTTATACTTTGTTTCAAGGTATGTCCAAATTTCATTATCACATCATTAATAGCCATTGGATTTGCCTGAGTCTTTGAATATTCTTTCGATCAGATCTGGACTTTACTTTCCTGGAGATGAATCCTTTCACATTGGTCGAAGGAAAGCCTTATCCACTGGATATGAGGGGAGAGCTTGATGACACTGCTGCTTTTAAGAAATTCAAAAAGTAATCTCTTGGAACACTGGCATTTAGCCGTCTACTGCTTTCCAGATATATTTGAGTATGGTATGCATGCATCATCAGCATAATAATATATCATTCGTTCTGCAGGTGGGGAAATGTTGAATTTCCATTGCCATTTGGAAGAGTGATGAGTGCTACGGAGAGCTTTATTCATGGGCTAGATGAAAAGGTATTTCTTGACACTTTGGCATTTAATTAAGAAAAGCATGAGGGATGAAAGACTTGGAATTGCCAACCCTCTCCCACTCCCCGGAAGTAGAAAAAGATGTATCTATCCGGTCTTAATAGTCCCTCTTTTGGGAATTGTAAGAGATGAACAAGGAAACAAACAGCTGCTGTTTATTCGTCCATCAAAATTTAGAAAACCTTTTCAAGTAATACAAATTCAAGAAGAGGAGGAAGCTGATTCTTTTAATATAAGATGTCTACTGCATGTTTCTTGGGCATGAAATATTGAGTATTACAGTGCGCTGCGAAGTGTTTCTTGTCTAAACTGTGTCAGTTGAGGTAGCAGATGGTTCTATGAACAATTGATCATTCATTTTTCTATTGCAGACAAGTGCATCTTTGAAGTTCACAGTCTTGAACCCCAAGGGACGTATTTGGACGATGGTTGCTGGTGGAGGTGCCAGTGTCATCTATGCAGATACTGTATGTTTCTATCCTTTGCGAAACTTATGCCCTATGTAGCTGGTTACTTTGACTACCCTTCTGTTGTTGCATTGCTCTAATTGCCATGTTGGGTTACCTTCAGGTCGGTGATCTTGGATACGCTTCTGAGCTCGGGAATTATGCCGAATACAGCGGTGCTCCAAATGAAGAAGAGGTCTTGCAGTATGCCAGAATTGTAATTGATGTAAGCATAAAGTATTTGGTTAACTTAATATATAGGATATACCATCATAGTGAACATGCTATGGCATATTCTTGGTTTATTTGTCTAGAGAATGAAAAGAACATTTTTATTAGGAGAAAGATACTCATTTCGTTGCCAATTATGCAGTGTGCAACCGCAGATCCTGATGGCCGTAAGAGAGCCCTTGTGATAGGTGGGGGAATAGCCAACTTTACTGATGTTGCTGCTACATTTAGTGGTATAATTCGAGCTCTGAAGGAGAAGGTACGAAACCATCACAAATCATAGCCATCTTCAATATGACTTGTAGTAACTTGGACACTCCTAACTCGGAGTTCTTGTAACAGGAATCAAAGCTTAAAGCTGCAAGAATGCACATATATGTCAGAAGAGGTGGTCCAAACTACCAAAAGGGTCTCGCAAAAATGCGGTCTCTTGGGGAGGAAATCGGCATCCCAATTGAGGTATGAATTTGGTATCCAGCAATAACTAGTCTAAAACCATTTTTCCTGTTTCAATAGCCTCAAGCAATTTCGACATCACAACTTAAGTATCGTTGTAATATTTTCCCCGTCTCTTAATTTATTGTTGTAGGTATATGGACCTGAGGAAACCATGACTGGCATCTGCAAACAGGCTATTGAGTGCATCACTGCAGCTGCATAAAGCAACCAACTCTGCATTCTCCAAGCTTAAATTGTTTTGGTTTACTTTTTAGCTTTGTGTTAGCATAATGTTGTTTGTGTCTGATGTAAAAGAGAGTGCTTTGTACTTGAGACATTTTACATTAGCAAATGGGCTCTAATAATAATCTCTACATATACAGCTTCTGAAAGTATTTTGTCCATCTATAATTACGTTTAGCGCTGGAGGCAATTTATAAATTTTCTTCTTAATCGGTATTACTAGTTTTTGGATGCAAATTTTTATTCGATTAATATTTTTTTTACTAAAACATGTATGTAATAGTAATAAAATGTAATACTTATGATAAATCTTTATACGTGTGACGAAAAATATCAAATGGGGGATGTATTTTAATGTTTTAAATGCAAACATATGATAATTAAAAATTCATAGTAAAATAAATTAAAAGAAGTCTAATAGAGAGAAAACACATTAAAAAAATAGAGAAAAAACTACAATAATTACATCTTTCTTAAGACTTTAATCATAATAATATAGATGGAAAACAAAATACAAAATCAATAAATAATCTTTTGAGTTCTTGTCGACACTGTCTCTCCAACCAATCAAAATTCAACAGTTTTTTCCATAGACTTAAACTATATAATGGAAACTATATAAGTGTTTCACTATTTTAACTCTTAACTATAGATGAAAAGGATAACATAGGGTAGAGATCACATGAAACAAGAAAGATGAATTTATATAGATATTCGTGGATCACCAAAAGATATCTTAAAGTTTTAAATTAATTTTGTGGAGGTTATGAATATAAAAAAACATGAGAGTTATGAAAATTAAGAGTAACAATTGAATATGTAAATAGATACTCCTTTTGTCCCTAATTACTTGTCCACTTTTGAATTGACACACCTATTAAGAAAATAATGATTGACATAGTGAATTACCATTTTACCCCTATTAATTATGAAGTGGATGAATTTACAACTTCTTTTTTTGATAACTTTAATTGTATTACCATATTTTCAATATGTACAGATTTGAAGCTTAGGACATGGACATAATCCCAAGTCTCAAAGCTCATCACCCTTGTCTTGTTCAGGTTCTATGCTAGGAGTTCTACGAAGGATAAAAATTAAGTTTATGCATTGCACTAGCCAATCTAGGAATCATGATACTTCTACAATGAATTTTTTGAATGATTTTCTTTATTATCTCCTCAATGTTTCTCTCCCTTTGCTGAAAAATTTTGTAGTTCCTCTCTTGCCATACGTAGTAAATAGTTGCAGCTAATATCATTCTATACACTTCATCTTGTATTGTTTTCCTAGTGGCATGCATTGTAGCCCATTCCATCTCTTCATTCCACCATTCATTGCTCCTGGTGATGGATAACCATTGAAGTAATCTTTGCTATATCACATTTGCCACACTGCATGCAAAAAATAGGTGTTGGGGTGTTTCAGGTTCTGCTTTGCACAATGAGAAAACTGAATCAGTGTTTATCCCTCATTTGTCTAGCATGTCTTTTGTATACAGTCTCCTTTGTATAGCCAAGTATAGGAATGTCCATTTGGGACTGCCTTGGTTATTGCATATCATTCTTCTCCATGGCTCCTTGTTGAATTCACCTCTAAGCTTTTTGTACATATCCATACATGTGAATGTTTCTGCCTCCATAACCTTTGTCACTTGTAATCTAGCTTCTGAGATCCAATGTCCTGCTTGTAGGATTTTCCTCACAACCCAAGAAGCTTGTTTAGCTTGTACTTCCTATGGTCTCCTATCTTTGATGTAGTAAGTATGGACCCATACAATTCACAACTTATCCTTTTTCTTAGATAAGTCCCACAAATGTTTGAGTATTGCTACTTTATTCCACACATACATATATGTAATATTCAGCCCACCAACAATCTTTGGGCAACATAATTTATCCCATGCTACAAGAACTTTCCCTTTAGTTTGTGTATCACCACTCCATAGGAATTTTTTGCATATAGTTTCTACCTGCTGCAACATTTTCTTTGGGAGAAGAAATATTTGTGTCCAGAATGCTTGAATGGAGGTTAGTACACTTTGTACCAACTGGAGCCTCCCTGCATAAGATAGAAATTTCACTGTCCATGTGTTGATCCTTCCCTACATCCTGTCTAGTAGTGATTGACATTGGCTTATTAACATTTTTTTGGAGCTTAAAGGGACTCTAAGATATCTAAAAGGTAAATTGCCTTTTGTGAATCATGTATGTTGTAATAGCAGTTGTTGGTCTTGCTTTGACACTTCACCAAAATACGCACAACTTTTGGCCTGATTTGCTATTAAACCTAATACTTGAGAGAACTGCTGAAAACATTCATAAAGGAGGACAGTTGAATTTAAAACTTAATATTTTCAAGAAATTCTATCTTTTTCAAGGTAATTAATTGAGGGTATAATAGGTAAGAAAAATTTATACTTTCTTGATTTGTCAAAATAGACAAGTAATTAGGAACAACTATAAAAGAAAAGGTGAATAAGTAATAAGGGACAGAGGGAAGAGTTATGAAGAAGAATATTTAAATCAAATAAAGGAGAAAAATAAATAAATAAACGAGGAAAAAAGAATAGTGCACTTGAATTTAAGTGTGACCATAGAATAAAAATAAAATTATTATTAAATATATTAATATTATGTATACATATATATTCAATGATAACCACAAAACGTATTAATAAGAAAAAGATTCCCAAATCCATAAATTGAGATTGATAGTACAATTAACATTTAAGAATATTTGTACCAAGTTTCATTCAATTGGATTTTTCTCATTTAATTAATAGAATATATGGAGAAGGGTCTAAAACACCCCTCAACTATTTGAATTGGTACAAAACTATTCTTCATCCACCTATCAACCCTAAAATATCCCTGACGTCCACCTTTCGGCTCAAAAATACCCTCGATGTTAATCTTTTGACTCATATTTTCCCTTATTTTTAATAGCTCCCTTAAAGTAAAATTATTAAATATTTATTTATTATATTGCTTAATGTGATTGGTCCAAATTTAAACCCTTATCAAATAAATAATAAAAATGATATTTTAAAAAATCATTTTTTTCTATAAAACCACTTATGACTCATATTTTGACCCGATACACTTGAAAATAATATTGAAAAAAATAATTAATTTCATGATATTTTCTTATGGACCTATTTTAAATCAAACCCAATTTATTATAACGTAACCCAACTCATAAATGGGAATCCAACAAAAATCCATACTTACCATGAATGATTGTCCATCTAAAAAAATTATTATTTTCATTAACATAAAATTTTCTCTCAATTATCCAAATGTCTTGTTCAATCTCTTTTATTCCGTTTTTAATCTCTTATTCATAATTAGGATATCCGGAACTCAAACTTGAAATGAACTCACATAGTTATATTCTTTTAATTTGTATTAATGTCATGATGGGATGAGGGTGGGGATAAGAGAAATGATTATTTTTATTCTTTTATTTTTAATTTTGGGTACACACAAGAGAAAAATATAATATTTGTCATATTTGCTTAATTAAGTCATCTTTTATTGAACTAATTATTTCTATATGAATGCATTGTTATTTTCTCCTTTTCTTCTCTCTTGGTTGTCATTATTTTTTTTAAAAAAAAACTAAAATGGTGGACAAGATCAAAATATAATTTTTTTTCGAGGAGATAGGAAGTGAAGGGCCGAGGAGGCAGGAGTGTAGAGAGTAGATGTCTAACCTTTTTATAATTTTAAATTTGCTATGAAATTCAAAATCAAGTCAATCATGTGAGCTTATATATTAAGTAATTTCGAATTATTTTAACTCAAAGGGCCTAAAATGCCCTTAAACTATGAGATTTGGTAAAATATTACCCTCCTTCCACCTATTGAGTATGATCCGTTAGACATAAGGGTATTTTTTAGCTGAAAGGTGGACGTCAAGGGTATTTTAGGGCAAATAGGTGGATGGAGGGTAATTTTGTATCAATTCAAATACTTGAGGGACATTTTAGGCCCTTCAATAAGAAGAAGATCAAACAAATAAAAGCTCAAATGGGAGAAGACTGATGTTACAAATGTAATTAATGACATTTATATTTAAACCACATCTAATGGAATGAAATTTTCTTCATTTTTTAAGGGATAAGGGTCTGAAAAATACCCAACTTTGGTCGAATTTGTTGTTGCGTTACTAAACTTTCATGATGACCTATTACCTCCCTAGACTATTTAATACCGTATTTTAAACATATATGCCCACGTGGACATAAAAAATAATGCAAAATTATAAATAGTAATCTGTCCACGTGGGTACCTTTAAAATACACTATTAAATAGTTCAGGGGGTAAAAAACATGGTATTAAATAGTCTAGAGAGGTAATAGGTCCTCATGAAAGTTTAGTATCACAACAACAAATTCAATCAAAGTTGGGGTATTTTTCAGACCCTTAGCTCTTTTTTTAATATATATATATATATATATACTATTTTTTTTTTATTTTTTTTTGAAGAAGTAAATCTAATTTAACATTTTTGTAGTTAAAATATTATTGTGTAATTAGATTTTGTTTAATAGATGGGCAAAATGGTAATCCAACTTTGATGATAGGAGCTTTCCACTTTTAATATAATCTGATTATTTTTTTGGACAAATTACAGAAATACACACTTTTTGTTTCGCTTAATTCTATTATTCTCTATTACTTTTAAAAATCTCCAAAATCCCTTATTTCTTTAATGTATCTGAACTACATACTAATGTATCCGAGCCAATATTTAATGTATACGAGCTAGGTTTTAATGTATCCGAGCTACATATTAATGTATCCGAGCCAGTATTTTAATGTATCTGAGCTACATATTATGTATCCGAGCTAGTTTTTAATATTCTTAGTTACATATTAATGTATCTGAGACAATATTTTATGTATCCGAGCTTCAATTATTGTATCCAATTTTTTTATTTTTTAAGTGATTAATGTAATTAGAAACTTATTAGGGAAATTACTAATATGGAATTTATGTAATTTACACTATTTTTTTTCGTTAGTTTCAAATATATATACAATTAAGTAATTAGTTGACAATAAATATAGTCATATTTTTAATTATATAAAATATAATCAAATGACATAAGAAATATACACGGACTATACAACATAGTTCGTCAAAAGTCATAGGAAATAAACAGTCTATATAATATAGCTTACCTATACATGAGTTAATACCCTAAGGGGTCGTTTGGTAGAGTGTATTAGAAAAAATAACGCATGCATTAGCACTGTGTATTACTAGTACCTTGTTTGGTACTCTTTTCCAACCTATGTATAACTAATGCTTGCATTAGTTATACACTCTATTGTGTATTAAAGTGTGTATTGCTAATACCATGGATTTCTAGGTATTAGCAATGCAATGGTTTTAATACATGCATTAGATTAACTAATGACAAAACTACCCTCTAATAATAATAATA